>NC_133333.1:125386241-125686241 GCF_042186555.1 Aquarana catesbeiana | reverse complement strand
AAGTCCAGGGCCACATTTTTGTCCCAGTCCAGCCCTGATTTGTTCCACAACCATTTATTCATTATATAAGTTTATAGTCGATATAAAAAGATTATAGCAATGTAATAGATTGTGTAACCATAAAAAGTCCATCCACAAATGGCAGCCTCCACAAGGGGATTAGAAGCAAAATCCAGCAGGAACTACAGTGTATAAAAGAGAAGAGAGGCACCTCTAAGTGTAGCAATATGGTTACATTTAATGAAGGTACAACATTTACCAACTCATATGGTTGACGATTAAAACAGGCACATCTAAGTATGCAGGCAACCATGGTAAAGCTGTCCACATAGACTATCCTTCCGCACCACCGTTGTCAGTCTGCAAACGTGACCGGGAATACAAACTATCCTGCAGTAGAGCGATCTGAAAGTGAGGCTTGAAGCGCTCATGGAGCGCAGTGTGGAAGGGATGACATCGATGGCGGTGCAAAAGACAGTGTATGTGGACAACTTTACCCCGGATGCCTGCATACTTGTGCCTCTTTTAATCATCAACCATGTGAGTTGCTAAACCATATTGCTACACTTAGCGGCGCCTCTCTTCCCTTTTATACCCAGTTGTGACATGACGCTACTTGTATATCAATTCAAAGTTTATTTTAAAAAAAATTGCTTGTCTTGCAAAACACTCTCAAACCAAGTTACACTCAATCCAAAAATAACAACAAAGTACACTGTTGAAAGATCATCATATAACCTACCAATACTATCAAGTATACCCAGGTACTGTCAGGGATATACTGTTGTCAGTCCCCATAGGTTTCTTTGATATGTCCCAACATGTTTCAGAATTATTCTTCCTCCTTCAGGGGAAGTGCTGGGTAATTTTTCCTTAACAATGTACAATACATAAACAGACAAGTACATGGGTTGGTGGGAAAAAAAAATCACAAAATTCAATTGGGCTGGAGTGCATAAACCCCCTTACTGGGTGGGCAGATGGGCACCCTGGATAGGCCACCATGCATCCACAAGAATCCTCCACAGACAACAAACCGCACCAGCAACACATGTGGTAATTTCTTGAAGTAGTCACCAGTATAAATGCATCCCTATGGCAACAGGACTCCAGAGCACATGTTGGGAGGTATCAAAAAAATCTATGCAGACTGACCACAGTATATCTCTGGTAGGACCTGGGAATACTTGATAGTATTGGGTATAGGTCATATGATGATCTTTGAATAGTGTACATTGTTGTTGTTATTATCTGTATATTGTTTTATGTGCTTTTCTTACTATTAGGGTTTGCATTTGCCCTGTTGGTGTTTTTAAAGAAACCTACCTTTCATACAATTGAAGATCGTCCACTTCAGACTGACTGAGTGGACTATCTTCAGTCCCCTATCTTCAGTCCACTCATTCATTCTGAAGATAACTGACAAAACATTGAAGGTACCGCTCCAGAGTTTGATTAGTCTCCTTGGTCTGACTATTAGACTAAGGATGAAAAGCAGAGGACAGATTGATTGTAACACCTAAAGCTGAGCAAAGGCTTTTCCAGAATTTTGAAGTAAATTGTACTCCTCTATTAGATATGCCATCACCAGGAATTCCATGGAGTTTAACGAGTTCCTGAACCACCAGTTCCGCAGTTTTTTCAGCAGATGGTACCCCGTTAACTGGTACATAAAAAAAGCCCCTAGTATAAAATGAGATAATCAACAACTACCAAGATAGTGGTCATTTAGAGGGAGGTAGACCGACCCAAAAAGTCCTTAGAAATGTAACGAAACAAGGTCACATAACTTTTGACATCTTTCTTGTAACCCAAAAGGAAAACGATAGTTCTTCTGTTTTTGAAATCCTAAAATGCCCAGCAAGTTTAGAGTCATGAACCAACCTGAGGATTTCTAGCTGAGCAGGTTCAGGTACATACAGACAATGCGCTTGAATCCAAAAGCTGTCCTTATAATCGAGGTTAATGTCCTTTGAAAGGATGGTTGAGAAGTGGGTCCTCAATATACCCCTGCTTGTGCAGACTCAAAAATGTCTTATGGCCCCTAGGAAATTCTTTTGAGACAAGGCAACATCTGCAATAAGGCTTTAGCTTTAACATTCCTTGACCTAGGTCAATAAGTGATATTGAAATCGAACTTGAAAAGAAAAGAGACCAATGTGCTTGTCTAGAAGACAATCTCTTGCCAGAATAATTGAATTCTTAAAGTCAGTGAGAACAGTTACAGGATGATTAGCCCCTTCCAGCAGATGCCACCATTCAGAAAAGGCTTCCCTAATTGTCAGTAACTCTTTATTCCCAATGTCATTATTCCTTTCAGCTGAAGACATTAAAGTGCTTGTAAAGGCCCATTTTTTTTTTTTTACCTTTATGTATTCTATGCATCAAGGCAAAAAAGCCTCTGTGTGCAGCAGCCCCCCTAATAATTACCTGAGCCCCATTTCTATCAAGTGATGTGCATGAAGTTCTTCCATGATCACGGGACTCAGCTGATCACAGATCGGGGTAAAGGGCCAATCACAGCGGCCCTTTACCACGAGATCAGGTGTGTCTAGTGACAGCTGATCACTAAAGTAAACACAAGCCAGTTATCAGTGAAAAAATTATTAGACCCCCGAGCTTATGGTGAAAATGAAAAATGAGGAGCTGCAGCCTCTATCAATAAATTCACCCTAAGGTGAATCTAGAAGAAATGTGAAAAAGAGGGGATAGGTATGGCACTGCTCTTATTAAGAGGTGACCTACAACCTCTAAATACTTGAGGGGTGTGTGTCACGGGTGCATTTAGTGCAAAAAGTGACAATAAAAGTGCAGAAAATAAATATTTGTATATTCAAAAAAATCCTACTGTGTAAACTTTCTAACCGCTTATACATAATACATATTGTTATGTATAAACGAAAATAAAATAAGCACAATCCTGTGCAAAACCAGCAATTCAAAGTGACATTTCTGTGCAAAAAAATAAAACATATGACTGGTGTATATTGTTGCTGTGAAACTGGGTTCAGAAATATGCATATACCGTCCTTAAACCCTGGTGTGTAAAAAAAAAAAAAAAAAAAAAAAAAAAAAAGTCCAATAAAGTGACAATGTGCTCCTTTAAATTGTTCTGTGCTTCTTGGAAAACTGTGCCCCATAAGAAACACACTCACCGCTATTATTCACCCCACAAGGAGGTATTTCACCTTCACAGTATGAGCCACTGTGCAGCCTGTGGAGAGGGAGGAAACTTCCTGTCCTGTGTTCTCCAAGTGCCTCCTTGTCTGTGATGTAAGTGGTCTCCTCATTGTTAACCTCTTAGATGTTGCCCACATGTAGAGAGGAAAGAAACTCCATAGTGTGATACCGTATAAATATCCAAAAATGTATTAATAATACTGATGGGTACTCACATTTATTAAAAATCATTAAAAGTGAAAACAGTGTTTAAAAACTGGAATCCGGAGCGATCTGTGCTCCACGGCTCGAAACCGGAAGTGATGCAATGATGCTGTATAGTCCCGCCCTACGAGTTTCATCAATGGGACGTCATTTGGAGCTCTAATCCACCTCTGCTTTGATCTTATCAGGATCCATCTTCGCTCCTTCAGGGGAAATGACATATCCCAAGAACTGGATCTGGGTTTGTTCAAATTCACATTTTTCCAGTTTGATGTACAGTTGATTCTCCCTCAATCTTTTGAAGACATTGGAAACATGCTTGTGATGCTCTTCTAGATGCAATGCAATAACAAACTGGTCCAACAAATCCCACAAGACATTGTTGATGAAATGTTGCAGGTGCACTGCAAAGCCCAAAAGGCATGACCAAAAATTCAAAATGTCCATATCTAGTTCTAAACGCTTTCTTTCATTCCTCTCCTTGGCGAATGCAGACAAGGCTCTATGCCCCCCGTAAGTCTAGTTTAGTAAAGACCTTCGCAGAGTGGAGTCTTTCCAACATTTCAGAGATTAAGGTAAGTGGATAACAGTTTTTCATAGTGATTTTATTCAAATCTCTGTAATCGATGAAGATACAGGTGGAAGCCTCTTTTTTTTTTTTTTTTTTTTTTTTTTTTTTTTTTCCAACAAAGTACTCAGGTGATTTTGAGTGTCTAATAAAGCCCTTTTTTAAATGCCCATGAAACCACTTCCTGAGCAACTTTAATTCAAGTTCAGACAAAGAATGCAACCAAAAAGTATTTGACAATCGTATTGGGTGATGAGGAGGTAACTGATTGGCATTTTTTATATCACAGACATCCTGGAACTTGTGGTGCTTTATAGGTAAGCTGTCATACAACTGGGTAGTTATCACATCAGCTTGTGATTATTTTATTGGTGGAGAACTTGATTGACAACTTTCTCTACAATGATTCTTGCAATGGGTGAGGACATAAAATGTACAGTCTTTCTCCCCAGTTAATGGAAGGGTAATGCCGTGTACACATGGACGGACTTTTCAACCAGACTGGTCTGACGGAACTAATCCGTCGGACAATCCGACCATGTGTGGGCTTCATCGGACCTGCAGCAGACTTTTTCGGACGCAAATAAGACGGACTTTAGATTTGAAACATGTTTCAAATCTTTACGACGGACTCGAGTCCAGTCGAAATATCTGCTCGTCTGTATGCTAGTCCGATGGATGAAAACCGACGCTAGGGCAGCTATTGGCTACTGGCTATCAACTTCCTTATTTTAGTCCGGTTGTACGTCATCACGTACAAATCCGTCGGATCTTTGGTGTGATCGTGTGTAGGCAAGTCCGTTCGTTTGAAAGTCTGTCGGAAGTCCGTAGGAAAGACGTCGGACTTTTGATGCCGAAAAGTCCGCCCGTGTGTACACGGCATTAAGGGTAGAAAACCAAGGAATGTCTAGGATGACAAGAAATTTGGATGATGTAATTAGCTGAAAGTCTCACAATGGTCAGCCTCAAATTGGAGTTCAAGAGAAACCATTTCATGGCTAATGCCGCGTACACACGATCAGACTTTACGGCATACTTGGTCCGGCGTATCGGATTTCGTCGGACAGTTCGATCGTGTGTGGGTTCCAGCGGACTTTGTTTTCTCAAAAGTTTGACTGACTTAGATTTTAAATATGTTTCAAATCTTTCCGACGGACTCTGCTTTCTAGCGTACAAACCGTTCGTTTGTGTGCTGTCCGACGGACCCAAACTGACGCATGCTCTGAAGCAAGTACAAGACAGAAGCGCTCGGTCTGGTAAAACTAGCCTTCGTATTGAAGCTAGCACATTCCTCCTCTGTGATCTTTTAATACAGCGCATTCTTTTTTCTTTTTAATGCGAGAAGGAAGTTGTTTTGCTGCTTATATTCACAGAGTTCTCACAAACTACTTTCTTCATGATTTATCCTCATGCCATGACTAATATGATATTTTTTAAAAGCCAAATCTCCAGAACTAAAAGTAGCACATTTTTTTTGGACTCATCTTTATTTTTTTACAGATTTCAACAATATAGATTTTACAATGTGTGCTAAATTATACAAAATGTTTTATTTTACTTTTTTTTTTTTTTTTTTGGATTTTGAGTTTCAAGTTACCACAATAACCTTAATTTTTATTGTTTTAATGAACCTTAATGAGGTTGGTGTCCCTTGTTAATTAGAACTAGGGGGGTTATTTTAAAAAGGCAAAATCATTTTTCACTACAAGTGCAAATTGTACTTGGAATTGCCCTGAAAGAGCATTTGGAAGTGCATTCGCTATGGATCCGAGGGGCACATGCAAGGAACCCCCCAAAAAAAAAAAAATTCCTCTTGCACATGATTGTATGATAAAATCAGCAGAGCTTCCCCTCATTTCAGAGCTTCCCCTCGGATTTACAGCGACTGCACTTCCAACAAGTGCACTTGCAGTGCAATTTATCAAGTGCACTTTGCACTTGAATTGCAAAATGATTTAGCCTTTTGTAAATAACCCACATAGTCTTTTTGACCTGTACCTGCCTACTCACAAAGCAAATGTCCTTTTTGAATCAAAACACATAGTCAATAATGTAAGGTAACGAAAATATCCCTTTATTTTGGTCAAAACAAATGAGGAAGGCAACACTGGAGACACTTTTGGAATGTGTGAAGCCTTTTGTCCCCCAGGACACACATCAAGTTAGAGGACAATAAAATTGGTATCTTGGGACTAAGAAGCACAGGGAGCACAGTCAGAAGTCAGACCAGACAGAAGCCAGACAATCACTTTCGACTCTTCCGTGGAGCCTTCGCTGCACGCTGCCCTGCAGCCTCCCCTCCACGCTTCGCTGCAGCCTTCTTTGAAGGCTGTGCCTCTGGTGGTGTACTTGAGTAGCAGGAGGAGGAGTGGCTTCATCTGCTATATATGTTTTTGCAGTAAGCTCCCCTCTCAAGCCCTTCTGATACGCTTGAAAAATAAGACCCTCACAGAGGAGGCATTGCCCCTTTTCTAGTTCCAGCAATCTGATGGCCATATAGGTTCCATACGCCTCTTCCGCATTGGGTGGTGTGCTGAGGATTTGGCTGGCTTCCTGAATGAGGGCTAGTGATTCCTCCTCTGTTCGGGTCATCTTTCTGGGCCTTTTGGTGGTAATGCGGAGGGGAGGCACCTGA
Source organism: Aquarana catesbeiana (assembly GCF_042186555.1). NCBI lineage: Eukaryota > Metazoa > Chordata > Amphibia > Anura > Ranidae > Aquarana > Aquarana catesbeiana. Next base: position 125,679,654 of record NC_133333.1, on the reverse strand, counting down.
CACTCCGTGAGGCTTCTACTGGGCCCAGCCACGGCCTCCTCCTCTCTCCCACTGGGCAAGGCCTCCTCCTCTATACCTCTGGGCACGGACTCCTCCTGGCTGAGCTCATCCTGGGTCAAAAAAAAAAGGGACATACCGGTAGTTGTAATTTTTGCTTATGCAATCACACACAATTTTCAGCTCATGACTTGCAAATATAATTCTAAACAAATAGTAAAGGCTATCTTTTTGACCCCACCATTATTCTAGCTGCTCACCAATATTTGAAGTATATTTTTGGCCACTACTGTCTAGTGATATGTCTACATATTAATTGTGATGAAGTCATTTTTGGTGAAGCACTTCAAAAATTTTTAGGTTTACATCATTATTATTTACACAATCCCAAATTCACCAAAAAAGTATACCTGGCTGAAGCTGGGCGCACCCACTTCATCAAGGATGAAAGGGCCCAGTTCTTCTTGGGACTCCTCAGCTGGGGTGGAGGGAAGGCTGGAGGGAAGGCTCGAAAGTGATTGCCTTGCTTCTGTCTGGTCATCCAGAAATCGCATTTTTTGGTAGTACCACAGCTTGGGGACATAAATCTGGTCTGTTGCTGCTCCAGATCTGCGCGACTCCTGGATCTTCTTGTGTTTCCGCCTGTACATGTTGCGCAAGATACCAATTTTATTGTCCACAAACTTAAGGTCTGCCTGGGGGACTCGAGTATTCACAAATTCCAAAAGTGTGCCCAGTGTTGACTTCCTTACATCTCTATTAAAATACAATGGGGGCTTGACCTCCCCCAGGTTTCTGTTTTCTTGATACAAATCAAGAAAACGTGTCAAAAATTCTTCCTCCTTTAAAAGGATTCATTTTTGCTGAAAGACAAGACACAAGATAAAAACTGTAATGTCAGTCCAAACTCCCAGTATTATATCTGGCTCAATCTAGGGTACACACATTCAAACACACACCCACGTTTAATCTTATCTTCGTTTCTGACGCTCGCTACTTCCGCTCGGACATACGTAGGCCAGCGTAATAGCTTTATATACACTGCGCATGTGTCATGCTATGCCTGCTTCGCCCGCCCCTGATGTTCTTTAGTACGATTTGTCCCCGCCCCCTCACTCTTCGTTGCGCAGTGGCAGGATATAGAGAAAGATGGTGGAGAGGTTATCTGCAAGTAGCGCGGAGGAAAGCCCGGAGCCACAACCATTCAGATCCAGGAGGAGATATAAGGCCACCAACATGGCCTTTGAAGAGATGGTGGAGATGGTGTCCATATTGAGAAGGGAGGACTACGATGGCAAAAAAGGACCGTACACCCGACCCAATATGCGGAAAGACAAAATAATGTCCTCAGTTGTCACCGCTCTTGAACAAAAATTTGGCACTAAACGGGCTAAAGAACAATTGAGGAAGCGGTGGTCTGACCTCAAAAGTAGGGAGCCTGAACAATATTGGTGAATAAAGAAGCTGCTTAAAAAAAGTAAGTACTTGTTGTGTGTTCCGAATGAGATACTTATCTGGCATGCTGATCCATATACTTTTCGTTTATACAGCATCGTTCGTAAAGACAGTTCTTTTGAAAAAACATATGATACTAAGAAAATTACGTTTTTTTTTTTTCGCCAAATACGATGGTACAGGGTTTGGACATACATTTAGGTCTTGATAATTTGTAGTATTCCAAAAATGTGGTGATGTTGTGTAGATGTGTTTGAAAATATAATGCTTCTTCAAAAATGATTCAGTGTAATGTAAGGACAGGACACAGCAGCTGTTTCCACATCTGGACTCACGAGCACTAGTGTACTATGTGACACCAGAGGAAATTTTTGGGGGTAATACGCATAGGGGCTCCAGGGGATGCTTGAGGTCTCTGCATCTGTGAAACTTGCATGAAAATGTGTATTGTTTGGCATTTTTGGGCAGAGTGACTTTTAATCCGGTCTTCAAAATTTTTGGTGCCAAAAAATGACAATTGTCCACAACTTCTAACGAATGTTTCATATTCCTTTTTCAAGACTGAAATATCACTGTGTTTTAACTATACCTTTTGTTTAGTTATCATAGGGGAGAAAAGACTCAGACAACAGTCCAAGGATCCCAGGACCCCCCCCAAGTCAACAGACTGAAGCTGAAATTACCCCAAGACCACGCCCACTCGACAAGCTGGAGGAAGGAGAGGTGGAGGAAGTGTGCGATATTTCCACCCCACCAAGTGAGTGACTGACACCCCAGCTTAAAGTTCATCTATTTAGGTGTGCATATTTTACAATAATTTTTTATCCACAACTTTTAGGTGATGTTCTGGTTGTGGAAGGCCAAGCAGCGGAGCCATTTAGCACAGACAGTGCACAGAGACTCATTGGCCAGATAATGGTGTGGAATGGCCATATTGATAGAATGCATGACCAAATTGACAGCATGAGAAATCGGCTGGACCGCATGCAACAGGAAATGAAGAACATGATTGATGTTTTGGGCAAAATCTAATAATTTTTTGCCTAAAAACATCAATCATGTTCTTCATTTCATTGTCAAGTTTTATTTTTCTAAAATGTTTTAACTTGCTAAATACTAATGTAAAAATTTTGCAGATGCACACGGTGTGTCATCATGTGCTATCTTCCATCAGGGGATATCAATGTACTTGTTTTGTGTTTACAACCCCTTCATCAGAATAATGTTAGTTTGTGAGAGGAACAAAGGGATTGCACACACAAAACACGTCCATTGCTCCCCCATGATGGGAGATAGCACTTGAACCTTTTTGCACCAGAAATTGTGAGCATCTTCAATTTTTTTATTTTACATGGGTGACATCACCAGCACCATTATGAACATGTTGAACTTTGTAAGTTCCTGTTATTTTTTGTTCTTATGGTTTCTAAAACCCTGTTGTGAAGCCAAATTTTGTAAACAATGTATATTTTCTACAAATATGCCTAAACTAAAAAAATACAAAAAAATATTGTTAACAAAAAAAAATAAGTAAATAAACACGTTCAAACAAAATGCACCTTTCAATGTGCACACAGTAAAATGTTTTTACTACTACAATGTGTATGGATTATTATTTATCAATAACAGTTTGTTATTTTTTTGTGTGGTTACAGTGACAAAGGGCCTTATTAACTAAAGGGAAATGCACTTGCCATTACAAGTGCACTAGGAGACAGACAAAACTAAATGCAAACAAGAATCAAAACAAGAGATTGTTGCCAATTTTTTTTTTTTTTCAAAAAATCTTAAAGATCTTGTTGCATTGCAATGGCCCCCCGACCATTAAAATAATTGACATATCTGTCACGCACTTCACGGGCGGTTTGGGGGTCCAAGCCAATACGGCCACTTTCCAGGCCTGTGAGTGGTTCATCAACACCAAGTCCGGCCTCAGGCCCAACAGAAGATAAATATGTCAAAGAATGACGTCTCAAGAAATTATGCAGAATGCAGCAAGCAAAGATCACATAATTGATTTTGTATTCTGCTAGATTTATTGCAATGAGGAACAAACGGAACCGGCTGGCCAGAATCCCAAAGGCATTCTCCACAACTCTTCTTGCTCTGGCCAGCCAGTAATTAAATACCCTCCTCTCAGGGGTGAGTGTCCTTTGGGGGAATGGCCTCATCAAGTGCTCGCCGAGAGCAAACGCTTCATCAGCGATGAAAACTGAGGGGAGTCCATCCACATTCTGGTCATCAGGTGGCAATCCTAGGCCACTAGTCTGGAGACGCTGGCACAGCTCGGTCTGTGCAAAGACTCCTCCGTCAGACATCCAGCTGTTCTTCCCCACGTGCACGAACATAAATTCCAATTGGGCCGAGACCACCGCCATCAAAACTACACTATGGAACCCCTTATAGTTGTAGAAATAAGACCCCGAATGGGGTGGTGGCACAATGCGGACATGCTTCCCATCGATCACCCCGACACAGTTGGGAAAGTCCCAACGGTCAGCGAACTGGGAGGCCACAGTCTGCCATTCCTGTTTGTTCGAAGGAAACTGTGGAGTCAATCAAGAAAAAAAATATATAAGTACTTTTAAACATAACTTGGATATCAGATTACACAAAAACATTATTGAACAACAGCAGTTGAACATTATTAATATGTGTTATTTTTAGAAAAAAATAAAAAATAAGGCCCACTTATAAGATTACTCACCCCCTCTGATGGACCATTGATCAATTTGTATGTGGGGGGAGGGGTACTAATTGGGGCCAAGAACACACCTGACAGTTGCAAACATTTGAGGGGGTGGGGGAGGGTAAAACGGTACAATGGAGCTGACAATATACATTGTTCAAAGGACTATAGGCTAGAGGTATAAATGGACCCAGGATTGCATGGTGGGGAGGTTATTGAAGGGAAATATGCATGTAGGCCAAAAAATGATTAAGGTAAAAAAACAGGCATGCATGAAGATAAAGGGGACATTCCCAGCATATTCAAAGCATGGTAATTAGGTAACGAGGACATTTAGACAATACATTAGCAAACATTAAATACATATCATGTAATGTTAAAGGAAAAAACTTCCCTTTCATATATTCCTTCTGCAGGACCTGAATAATAGCAGAACAGGTCTCTGGGATTATGATCGCCAGAGCCTGGGGGGAGATGCCTGTCGAGAACTTCAAGTCCTGAAGACTTCTCCCAGTCGCCATGTAACGTAAAGTGGCAACTAGCCTCTGCTCCGCAGTGATGGCTTGCCTCATGCAGGTATCCTGCCTGCTGATATAAGGGGTCAGCATAGCCAGCAGACGTTCAAAAACGGGGTCCGTCATCCTGAGAAAATTCCTGAAATCCTCACGATTATTCTCACAGATCTCACGGAGCAAAGGCATGTGCGAGAATTGGTCACGCTGGCGCAACCAATTCTTCATCCATGAACTCCTCCTCGCCCTGTTCATGGACTAGACTCGGGTCAAAGTATTAACCCCAATACCAAGTCCCCACGCAGCACGAACTCGAGAACGAGTACATCCACGCAACATGGCTTCAAAACGGTCAGCTGGTCAAACAAACAAACTTAGAACAAACGCACTGAAGAACAGCAAGGCCTATGAAGAGCGACCTGAAAATCAGGAACGAGCGGACCAGAACGGCCTGCTAGGCAGGTTATGAACTGACCAACACGCACTGAAAAGCAGATACAAACCTCACAAGCACAAACTGAACCGCAGAAAACGATCGAAATTAGCTGAAGTGTGAAAAGCGCGAATCGTCTCTAACCAAACTTCTACTAACACGAGATTAGCAGAAGGAGCCCAAAGGGTGGCGTAGTGGGGCTTGAACTTCCTTTTTCTAGTCCCGTCGTACATGCTGTACGTCACCGCTTTCAAAACCATCAGACTTTTGGAGTGATCGTGTGTGTCCAAGTCCGTCCGTTTTTAAGTCCGGCGCACCTAGCGTACAAAGTCCGTCAAAGACCGCCTGACCAAGTATGCCGTAAAGTCCAATCGTGTGTATGCGGCATAACAGTTCCTACATTCAGATTCAGATTACTTTACTAACCACTTAAGGATCGGAAGGTTTTACCCCCTTAATGACCAGGCCATTTTTTTGCGGTAGGGCACTGCATTGCATTACTTTAACAGACAAACCCAAATAAAATTGATGTCCTTTTTTTCTCACAAATAGAGCTTTCTTTTGGTGGTATTTGATCACCTCTGCGGGAAAAAAAACAATATTTTTTACTTTCTGCTATAATACATTATACATATACATACATACATACATACATACATACATACATACATGCACATATATATACACACACACACACAAATTTATTCCTCAGTTTAGGCCAATATGTATTCTGCTACATATTTTTGGTAAAAAAATTGCAATAAGCGTATATTGATTGGTTTGCGCAAAAGTTATAGCGTCTACAAAATAGGGGATACATTTATGGCATTTTTATTATCACTTTATTTTTCTACTAGTAATGGCGGTGATCAGCAATTTTTAGCAGGACTGCCACATTGCAGGGGACAGATCGAACACTTTTGACACTTTTTTGGGACCAGCGACATTATTACAATGATCAGAACTAAAAATATCCACTGAACACTGTATAAATGACACTGGCAAGGAAGGGGTTAACACTAGGGGGCGATCAAAGGGTTAAGTGTGTCCTAAGGAGGTGTTTCTAACTGTGGGGGGAGTAGATTGACTGGGAGTACAGAGAGATTGCTGTTCCTGATCACTAGGAACAGACAATCTCATTGTACTCTCCTGTCAGAATGGGGATCTGCTTTGTTTACATTGGCAGATCCCTGTTCTGCCTCTTAGGAGCGATCGCAGTTGGCCAGCGGACATCGCGGCCGCCGGACCCACACATCGGCTCCCCGCTATGCAGTGGGCGTGCGCGCGCCCACGGCGTCTTATGCACAAAACAACATACAGGTATGTCGTTTCACACAATAGAGCCGCCCTGCTGCAGTATATATGCCGTGGGCGTGCCTTAAGTGGTTAATCCCAAAGTGAATCTATTAAGATACAGGTATACTCAACAAACATAAAGCAAAATCACAATAACAAACAAAATATAAGTCACCAATAACAGCAAATTAATATATACAAGAACCATGAATTGAAATAAAACAAATTAAAAAGTAAAGGAAAAGGGAAAAGTCCTGGAAGTCGCACATCTCTGCAAAACCCCGGAGCAAAGTGTATGGGAGCTTCAGCCCAGGCTCCAACCAGGCTACTCCCCAACATGTTTCACTCCACCCACAGAGCTCCGGGGGCAGCATGAAATGTGTTGGGCGTGTGGCCTGGTTGGAGCCCAGGCTGAAGCTGTCATACATTTTCCCCTGGGGTTTTGCAGAGATGTGCGACTTCCAAGACTTTTTCCTTTTCCATTCGATATCTAGAGCAGGGACGAGCTCTGCCTGCTCCAAAAGGGGTCATTTTAGGGCCTCAAGAAATTAGACACTGACAGGCACTCAGTGAAGACGGACACTCTGAGCCCCTTCCTCCTGGACCTAGTGACCAACGGGTACAGGCTGGAGTTTGTTCACCAACCACCAGAACGTTTGTTGGTCACATTTCCTCCACAAGATCGGGAGAAAGCGAGGGCTCTGGGTCTCCAGATCGGAGACTTATTAGATCAAAAAGTACTGATTCCTGTTCCTCGATCAGAGCAGGGCAAGGGATTCTATTCCCATGTATTTGTGGTCAGAAAGCCGGCAGGAAAGTTTCGACTTATCCTGAATCTCCGGACCTTAAACAAGTCCATCAGATACAAGCATTTCTGCATGGAGACGGTTTTTACAATCAAAAACCTACTATACCCAAACTGCTTTATGGCCACGTTGGACTTAAGGGATGCTTATCTTCACATCCCTATCCATCCAGCCTTCCAAAAGTTTTTGAGATTGGCAGTGAAGACGGGTATGGGGACCCGACATTTTCAATTTCAGGCCCTCCCCTTCGGTCTTTCCTCAGCCCCACGCATCTTTACGAAGGTGTTGGGGGAAGCGCTGGCTCCACTAAGATTAAAGGCAATAACGGTTATCCCTTACTTAGACGACCTCCTGATAGTGGCAAAATCATACCAAAGGCTGTTGGAGGATCTCCAGGCTGTACAGGACTTCTTACAGTCCCTAGGCTGGCTAATAAACAAAGAAAAATCGTCCTTGATTCCGGCCCAGAAAGTAACTTATCTGGGTTACGATTTTTGCTCAGTGAACCAAAGAGTTTTTCTTCCTCAGGAGAAGATTACCAAAGTGTTCCAGACTATGTCAGCATTGCAGACCAACCAGTCGGTCTCTCTGAGACAGGTGTCGAGGGCAGTGGGTCTTATGACCTCATGTTTTCCCGCAGTACCATGGGCGAGACTCCGTCAGCGTCCGTTACAAATGTTTCTTTTAAGAAATTGGGACGGGGACGTAAGGTCCCTGGAGTCAAGGATCTGGCTTCCCGACAGGATAAAAAGAAGCCTGTGGTGGTGGAGAGCTGGTCAGCACCTAGCAGGAGGTCTCCCATGGTCCTTTCCCATTTCCCGAAGGATTACCACGGATGCGAGTTCCTGGGGATGGGGGGCCCACCTCAGCAATGCAGTAGCACAAGGAGAGTGGTCCCCAGAGGAGGCAAGGGCCTCATCCAATCAAAGAGAGCTGCTTGCAGTCCAGAGAGCCCTCCAGTCTTTTCAGATGGAGATCAGGGGTCATAACCTCCAAATTCTGTCAGACAATATAGCGACAGTCGCGTATATCAACAAGCAGGGAGGCACGAGAAGCCGGAGGCTTCAGTCCATTGCCCAGGAGATCCTTTCATGGGCAGAGGGGAATCTAGCCTCTATTTCTGCTGTACACCTGAAGGGGACAAACAATTGCCTGGCAGATTATCTCAGCCGTCACAGGATAGACCGAGACAACTGGTCCCTTCATCCCGAAGTCTTTGCAGACCTCACCAAGAGATGGGGTTATCCCGTAGCGGATTTGTTCACAAACCGAAACAACCGCAAGACAGAGATATTCTTTTCCATTACCCCGGCAGACCAAGCCTTGGGGATCGATGCTCTGGCAAACCCGTGGCCTCCAGGCCTATGTTATGCCTTTCCGCCAATCAGACTGATTCCAGAAGTTTCGGCTGGAAGAGGCAGATCTGATTCTAATTGCCCCGTTTTGGCCCAAGAGGCCATGGTTTTCCCTGCTACAGTCTCTGGTTTCAGAGCCTCCGTGGAGTCTTCCGAAAAGGGAAGACCTATTATTGCAGGGTCCAGTATCGCACCCTCAGGTGGTTTCCTTAAACTTGACGGCCTAGTATCTGAAGAAAAGATACTGAGCGCCCAAGGGTTCTCTGACAAAGTAGTCAGGACTCTCGTTAATTGCAGGAAGCCGGTTACTAGAGCCATATATTCCAAAGTTTGGAAAAGGTTTAACTCATGGTTATCTGAAAATGATAGATTAACTCATGATATTCCGTCTATTTTGGAATTTTTCCAAGAGGGTATCGACAAAGGTCTTTCTGTTAGTACCTTAAAGGTACAGGCGGCAGCCATTAGTGTGTTCCTCCAGTTTTCTCTCCTGGAAAATCCCACTATAGCCAGATTTTTCAAATCTATCTCTAGGGCTAGACCAGTAGTAGTGAGAAGTTGTCCAACGTGGGATCTGTCCCTTGTACTTCAAACTCTGGTAGAATTTCCGTTTGAACCTCTGGAAAGTATGTCAGTTAAGTTACTTACATTAAAAACTGTGTTCCTTATAGCTGTTACCTCAGCTCGTAGGGTAAGTGAGTTGCAGGCCCTATCAGTAAGGGAGCCCTTCCTCACGATTTTTGAGGATCGAGTTGTGTTACGAACCGATCCAGGTTTTTTGCCCAAGGTGGCAAGTACATTCCACCGATCTCAGAACATTGTATTGCCAACCGTTTGTAGTTCGCCACAGGGCGACTTAGAAAGAAAATTTAGTTTTCTAGATGTAAGAAGGATTCTCTTGGTCTATCTTGAGGTCACGAAGACCTTTAGGAAAACTGATGCCTTGTTTGTCCACTTTTCTGGAGTTCACAAGGGGAATAGTGCATCTAAAGCCACATTGGCTAGATGGATAAAGCAAGCCATCTTGGAAGCTTACAAAATTAGGGAGGTCCCTACACCTTTTGTTACTGCGCACTCAACTAGAGCCTTGTCTACGTCTTGGGCTGAGAGGGCTGGTGCCTCACCGGAACAAATTTGCAGGGCTGCCACTTGGTCCAGTTACTCGACCTTCATTAAACATTATCGCCTGGGGGGGCGTGGTCTCGGCATGGAGGAGTGAAGCCGTGTTTCTCAGAGGGCTCCCGGGTCGCGGCTTGTTCACAGATCGCCTACACAGAAAAACCCCACATTTTGGACTCCCAGAGTATCCTCTTGGCCAGGAAAGACTGCTCAGCTGTGCTGTGTGAGCGGAGAGCGGAATGGAGAGATACCTGGTGCCGAGACAGCCAGTGGCTTCTACACCGGACATTCCTAAGATGGCGCTGAGCACAAGCGAAGGTGAGGAGCCTGGCGCGCCGACAGGAGGAGGGGGGAGACAAGCCCAGTGTAATGACATGCTGCCGTTCTCACCGAGCAGCGACCTTTCCCCCTGCCTCCCCCGCTCAGTATCACTCACATCATTTACAAGCCCGGGAGGAGAACCCAGCTGCACACCGCAGTGGGATTCACATGACATACAACGCTCTCAGTCACAGAGCTTAACCCCTGATGCGCCTCTGCCCATCTTACAGCAGACTTCCATGAGCTCTGCCCCACTGCTTGTGCCTGCACATATGCCCCCATCTATGTTTACTGGAGAACAGACATTATGGGCTCTATTGCAAAAGCTGCCCACAAGAGATGACCTGGACTCAGTGGCACTTAGAATGGAGGCAGCGTTACGAGGAGAGATTGCTGGAATTAAGCAATCAGTAACAGCAGTCACCGCAAGAGTCACTTCCATTGAAGAAGAAACCACAACCCTGCGCCAGGGCTTCACAGAATTAAATGACACAAAAGAGGAGATGGCAGACCAAATCGCACAGCTACACTTGTTACTAGATGACCAGGAAAACCGCAGCCGCAGGCGTAACATAAGAATCCGCGGTCTGCCAGAAGCGACCCGGCAAGCGGACTTAAAAACGACAGTGACTGCTCTATTTAATGATTGCTTAGAGCGCCCGACAGAAACACCTATCGCAATAGACAGGGTCCACAGAACCCTTGGCCCCAGAAATGCGATGGAGGACAGGCCTAGAGATGTTCTATGTTGCCTGCATAATTACTCTATTAAAGAGGACATTCTACAAAGAGCCTGGCGTAGAGGGCATATTGACTTTGATGGAGCCCAGATATCTCTCCTACCAGATGTTTCCCGCAGGACCCTACAGATGCGTCGTTGCATGAAACCCCTATTGGAGAAATTCAATGAACAAGGAATCACCTACAAGTGGGGCCATCCTTTTCATTTGATAGCAAGGAAGGGAGGTCGCACATACATCCTCCGACACCCTAGGGAGGTTCCCACCTTCCTCACTACCCTTGGGCTACCATCAATGGCATTACCTAACTGGCTGGCATTTGTCCTGACACCTACTACTAACATACCAGCAGGAAACCCGTCGGGCAGACCTCAAAGACCTCGACGCAACAACAGGTCGCAGCGTAGAAGACCGCTGGCCCCACAAGACAACGAACCTTGAATTCACAGAGATAAGTCGCTCTGAAGCCTGAACTTGGCTATTTACTTGCCTATTGTTGTTATCTTTCGTATGCTCTGGTTAGACTTTTTAGTATCTCTCTGGCCTAGGGGCTCCATGGAGACAAGTTAAGTCTCCAGTATCCTGGACAGTTTTGGTCCCCCCCCCCCCCCCCCCTGTGTTTTTTTTTTTTTTTTTTTTTTTTTTTTTTTTTTTCTTTCCAGGAATGGAGGGAAAGTACGCAGTCAAGTAAGCGGGCCTCACAGGAGAGATCATCATTAAGAAGACACAGATATGTCATTATTGTTGTAAACTAGAAATAACAGACTCTGTCGATAATAATTCAGCAACCCCTCACTGATTTATGTTTATATGTGTACCACACTACCAGACTCAGAAAAGGGTACAAATAGTTCACACTGTTTAATAATTTTGAGGCTTACCGCTGAAGTGAGTTTAACCTCTGAGAGGGGACAAAGAGGGACTAGCTGATATCAAGAGTTGGAATTTCTTAGAATAACAAAGGATAAATATCTGTATAGAGAGGTAATTATCTAACTATTGGTCCACTACTTCCCTCCCCTCCCTACCCTTCCCCTTTTCACACCCTCCCCCACATTTACCTCCCCCTTTTCCCCTCCTCACCCCCTCCCTTATCCACCCCTACTGCTTACCAACTACCCTACCTCGGGACCTTGAGATAGTTTCAGATGGAAACTGACTTTCACAGATATGGAGACTCGGGTAAGGAGTTTTGGATTGCCCTCCCTTGGATGGGACCCAGTGGGTTTAGTGATCCAGTTAGTAAATAGAGCTAATAACGGGAGATCAGAATTTAATATAGTTCTTTTAACTAAGGCTTTACTCAACGTTTTATTGTTACTGGTTATAACGTTAAGAAGTGTTATAAAATACTGAACGTCATAGGGTTGTATGCTCTGTGTTTCTAAAGAGCTATCTCTTTTCAATGAAGTCTAATATACCAAGGCGGTTCCGGATTGGACCGTTCCTATTGAGAGGTGGCCTGGGGGGCGATTCGCGTTCCGGGAGCCCGACCTCTGAAGTGCCCTACCGCTTCCCCAACTAGGCCCTAGCTGCCCCATTAGGCAGTAATTCTCCGATTGGAGTTTTAGATTATTCTTGCTTCTCCCCAATCTTTTTTTTTTTTTTTTTTTTTCTTTTTTTTTTTTGTCCTTCCATTCTTCTTTTTATTTTTCCTGCCTCTATCTGTGTCTCTCACCACTCTTTCACTGCAACTCTTCTACTCTAATCTATTTTCCCCCTCCCCCCCTTTTTTTTTTTTTTTTTTTTTTTTTTTTTATATATCTCTAATAGTTCCGGGTTCTGGAGAGGTCTGGCGACCCGGCTCCGTTCTATCAGACATGTCTCTGAAGTTTGTATCTTGGAATGTGAAAGGCTTAAATGCTCCAGAGAAGCGTTCCAGTTGTCTTTCTGACCTTTGGAGACAGAGACCCCAAATTGTGTTCCTACAGGAGACCCATTTTCGGGCTGACTGTATCCCTAAACTCCACAGCAAACATTTCCCGATAGTGTACCACAGTGCTTCACCTTCCTCAAAGTCTAAAGGGACAAGTATCCTCCTGGCTAAAACTTTGCCTTGGCAGCTGAGGGACCTCCATGCTGACCCGGAAGGTAGATACCTTTTTGTCAAAGGTACTATCCAGTCACAGACATTTACATTTGCGAACCTGTACTTGCCAAATATAGACCAATTGTCTGTGCTTGAATCATGCCTGGACGCCTTGGCTTCCTTCACAGAGGGAACACTAGTATTAGGGGGAGACCTTAACCTTACCATAGATCCCCGTAAAGACACATCGTCGGGATCCTCGGCCCTCTCTCTGCGATGTCGGAACCGAATCAGGGAGCTACTGCATTCTTATCGCTTAGTCGACATATGGCGGATTCTTCATCCGCAAGAGAGAGATTACACCTTTTTCTCGGCTGTCCACAACTCATATTCCAGGATTGACCTCTTCCTGGTCTCCCACGCTACGATTCCACTTGTCTCAGGGGCACAGATTGGACACATCGCTCTTTCAGATCATGCTCCGATCTCTTTGACCCTAAATTGGAAACGCCCGACTCCCAAGAGAGCCCCATGGCGTCTAAACGAATCTCTTATCCAAGACCCTGAGGTGAGAGCGGACATTCTGCGAGAACTGAATCTCTTTTTCGAAAGTAACAAACAATCGGTCCCCAATCCGCTAACTATTTGGTCAGCGCATAAATGTTATATAAGAGGCATATTTATTAAACATGGTCACAGACTCAAAGTAGCCAGAGAAAAAATGCTATCTGACTTGCTAGTAAAATTACATGACTGTGAAAAACGACACAAACATCACCCAGATAAAACCACGGAGGGAGAAGTGACCAGGCTCCGAGAGCAAATCAGAGAGCATTCTCTGTTCCACGCTAAGAATAACCTCTTGAGGATACGTAGAAACTTTTACGAATTTGGAGATAAGTGCAGCAGAACACTTGCAAATGCTATAAGGACCCAACGCAACCTTTCCTACATCACTGCCTTATCTTCACCCACAGGATCCAAGATTCACGATTCCGCAGAAATGGCGGAGTCTTTCAGGGTATTCTATGAAGCCCTGTACAACTTACATTCCTCTCCCTCGGGGGTACGAAACCAAAATAGCGTGGAATCTATAGAGGCGTATCTCGCAGCTGCGAAACTACCTTCCCTTAATGAGGAGGAGGTTGATTTGCTCTCGCAGCCTATCACCCCAGATGAGCTCACAAAAGCTTTAGCAAATACTCCGACAGGGAAGGCACCAGGCCCCGATGGTTTCACCATCACCTATTATAAGACTTTCCAAACTCAACTGGCAGCTCACTTCGTTACTGCTTTCAATGCCATATTGGATAATCACGCCATACCTTCAGATATCCTGCAAGCCAATATAACTGTCATCCCTAAGCCTGAAAAAGACCCGCTGATGTGCGCGAGTTACAGACCTATCTCCCTTCTTAATTGTGATCTGAAGCTATTCACAAAAATCCTGGCAGAGCGAATAGGCTCAGTTCTCCAACGTATAATCCCTCTAGACCAAGCAGGCTTTATCCGTAACAGAGAGGCGCGAGATAATACAATCAGGACGATCAATGTAGTGGCTAGAGCTAAACACCTCAACATCCCATTCATTTTGTTATCTACAGACGCCGAAAAGGCGTTTGACAGGGTGAATTGGACTTTTCTCTTGGCCACCCTGCGACGTTTTGGCATGCCAGCTCCCATGTTATCATGGATTTCCGCCATATATTCCTCCCCCACGGCAACAGTAAGAGTAAATGGGATTACCTCTAGCCCCTTTAAGATAAGCAACGGCACGAGGCAAGGATGCCCACTTTCCCCGCTCCTCTTTATAATGGCACTAGAGCCCTTATTACAACACATAAGGCTTAATCCGAATATCAAGGGACTCGAGACGGGTACTTATCATCATAAAATTGCCGCGTATGCGGACGATCTGTTATTCTACATCTCAGATCCTCATACGTCTCTCCCTAACTTACTATCGGCAATAGATAAATACGGGGAATTATCGGATTTCAAAATTAACCTCCAAAAGTCAGAAGCGTTAAACATCACTCTCTCCCCTAGTTCCCGGGCCTCTGTTAGCGGTAATTTCCCATTCAGGTGGTCTCCTCAGGCCATCAAATATTTGGGTACAAAAATCCCCTCTGACCTACACCTCATTTATCATCTCAATTTCCAACCACTCCTGAATGTGTTCTCCACGGACCTAGACAGGTGGAGGGGACTGGCGATCTCATGGTTCGGCAGATGCAATGTATTAAAAATGAACATCATGCCGAGACTACTCTACCTCCTCCAGGCATTGCCTGTTAGGATTCCACAGGAATTCTTCCGTAAGTTACGATCAGTATTCGTCAGATATGTCTGGCAGGGCAAACCACCGAGGCTCAAGAGATCCCTATTACAGAGACCAAAACTGAGAGGAGGCGTTGGCCTCCCTGACCCAGCTCTCTATTACACAGCAGTCCACATGAACAGAATTGTAGATTGGTGCAGACACTCATCACACAAGCTATGGATTGGATTAGAACAGGAAACAATTCAGTTTCCTATTGAGGGTTTACCTTGGAGTGGAACTCACTCTTCTAGATTCTTGCCTGCCCACCCATTGCTCGATACCACCTTGGAGGAACACCGTAGATACTCCAAATTGGCGGAGACGCCCAATTTTCCATCTCCAATGACACCCATAATTGGACACCCGGATTTCCATCCAGGCCTATCCGATAGATCCTTTCGGCTCCACTCAGATCGGAGTCTAGTCAGAGCCTCCACTTTTTGTGGATCGACGGGTTGGAATGACCCTTCTAACACATACCCTAGCTTTAACAACTCCGTGCTAGGCAGATGGAAGATCCTACAGCTGTCACATTTCCTCAGATCCCTTCCAGAGGCCAAGGGTTTCTGTAGACAACCTACACCTTTTGAGGAGTTGTGCATGGGCGAGGAGCCAATTCGAAAATCTCTCTCTCTCTCATACAACATTTTACTGAACCATACGTCTCAACAGGATCCCCCTTACTTGGGGAAGTGGGAGAGGGACCTAAACATCACGTTTACAGAAGACCAAAAGATTCGAATCCTCTTCTTTGCACATAAATCCTCTTTATGTAGTAAATACCAAGAAGTTACCTTCAAAATTCTGACACGATGGTACAGGACCCCTTCGGTGCTGGCATCCATTTTCCCGGGGCACAGCCCTTTGTGCTGGAGATGCAGTACACAAACTGGCACACTGATCCACGTCTTCTGGGAATGTCCAGCCTTGGATCCTTTCTGGAGACAAGTGTTGGAAATCATTCACAGACTCACTGGTGTGTCTCTACGGAACAATCCAGCGGCAGTCCTCCTGAACCTGACTCCGATGTCTAGCAAAAGGTATCGCAAATCTTTGCTGAAACACCTCTTGAACGCGGCTAGGGCGTGTATTCCCAGCATGTGGAAGCAACAGTCCATTCCAACAATGACACAATGGTTTAGCAGGGTCTCTGATATTCAGCAAATGGAGAGCCTCACGGCTGCTATCGGGGACAAAGAAGAGGAGCATAGCACCCGGTGGACACGTTGGAATATGTTCCGCTTTTCAGATGAATACAACTCGTATACATAGGTGTCTGTCCCCTGGATGCTTCGGAGCTGCGGGTCGTCGGTCTCTCCAGGGCCCTATACCTACCTCTCCCTTTTTTTTTTTTTTTTTTTTTTTTTTTTTTTTTTTGTTTCTCTACTTCTGTTTCCTCTTATTCTTACTTCCTTTTTCTCCCTTTGACACTACTAGTGTCCTTTGTCTCTTTTCCCCATCAGTAAGGGGGGAAGAGGATAAAAAAATAAGAAAAAACCCCCGGATTGCAGTATTCCATTGTGGTGCCAATCCTATGTTCGTGGGAATGAACACCATAATTTTTATATAATGCAATACGTAGACTTAATTCACAAAAAAATGGCAGAGCGCTACTCAGATTACAGGCATAGACTGGTGAGATTCCTTGAGAAGTCACATAGTTAGTCATAAGGCATCGTTGGAACACCTTCGCTTGAATTATGCTTAGTTTAAGCTTACTATTTAATTACGGATAGAGGGCACTCTCCTCAGCACTGATGGATAAATCAAACTGGAACCGTTAACCTATGACTACCTGCCTTAATAGCACATTTCAAAGGAAACATGCCTGTTGTTAAACCAATATATACTTAAAATTCTTTTATTTGATGTTTGTGATAAATACTAACAAGAAACAGATAACTGTTGTACTGCATTGTTGAATTCTATGTATAATCTGCACTCCCAAAATAAAGTTATAAAAAAAAAAAAAACATTATCGCCTGGATCTCCTATCAGCTCAGGAGCAGGCGTTTGGTCGTAAGGTCCTTCAGGCAGTTGTCCCTCCCTAGACTGGTAAGTTCTAGCTCATCGTCTCATGGGCTGTCCTGGAAGACGCTTGGAGAAAAGCTGAGTTAGACTTACCGATAACTCCTTTTCTGAGAGTCTTCCAAGACAGCTGGATTTCCACCCGGTATTGTCTGAAGTTATGTGTATTATGCATATGTTTTGCAGGGTCCTACGGTTCTTGAGAATACTGACATGGGCCTGGAGGACCGCCCTTTTATCTGGTGGGGGTGACGTGTTTCCTGTCCTGGTAGGAGGAGCCCAAGGTCTCATGGGCTGTCCTGGAAGACTCTCAGAAAAGGAGTTACCGGTAAGTCTAACTCAGCTTTTTTTCTTCTCAGAGTAGAGAACACAGACACATTGGGAGTGGAGAGGTCATAATGAGCTGTCTTTACAGCTTTCTTTTGTTGGTGTCCAATTTCCTAAAGGCAGGTGCTACAGTTCTAGGAGATTTAGGTTAGGATCCATGAAGGGGGCCATTGCTGACTCAACTTCTGCACAATGCGCAAAGCATGGTTCACTGTATCCATACTTAAAAACAAGGTGATAATGTTGGGGTGGGAGCACTGGCTGATAGCCTAATCAGAAAAATGGCTTTTGCCATGTTCCAGCAAGCTTGTATACAATTTCTGTAGATTCCCCACACATGATATTTTACTGGTGGTTCGCAAGTAAAATGGGGCAATAATTATACTGAAAATAGGGGGCCTTCGATAAAAGGGACCAATTGCAGCCCTTTACTAAAAACATATCATTACAGAATACCTTTCTATATACAAATGTTTCCTCTCTTGCTAGCTTACTAAACAGTGATGTTGATATATCCTTGCTAACACAGGAAGGGGCCACTAATGGGCTTTTTAAAAAGAAATGATGATCCATTGCAACTAGTTTAAACCAGACAGAACAAAGAAAGATTTGACAATTAGGTAAGGTATGGGCTATAACACATTGTTTTTCTTTATTTTTTGATTGAGTATGTTGCCATAATGTATCGCATTCGTTTCTTTATCACATGAGCAAAAGTCAGAAAATTTGGATCAGAACCACACCAAAATAATCGTGACTCAACAAGACACATCAAATATTATACAATTTAAAAAACTGTTTTGGAGCCATGTTTTCAGATTTACAGAAGAAAAAAAACACAAGAGAAGCTCAATGACATTCTGAATATCGTAGGTGACAAGACCATTGAACTTACCATGTGAACACGGTACAGGATGCTGATTCCTAAGGTCATATATGGCTTGGAGAAATCAATAACCTTTTCTCTTTCTGCTGTTATTGTGAGACCAGCAACGGCTAAATCTGCTTTCTGTAGAGGTACATATAACAGAAACAGGTAATCCTTACTAGTATTATTGCACAGCAGTATAAGTGAAGAAATTATACTCTGCTTAAGAAAAAAAAAAAAAAACTTTTCATATTGCACTTACAATATGAGAAAGTAATATTCCTTTGGAGATATAAACAGCAGATATTATTCACACTGCACAAATTACCTATGTTATTGTGTTATTACACTGAAAGCTCTTGGCTCTTTTATGTGGATTTTATTGTTCAAAAATGTAATTTAGGCAGCCAATGTGATGGCATTAACTCTGCGAACCTTAAATTGATATGAAAATGCACGTCTTTTTTTAAAAGTATGACAAAATATATTTATCTCAGGTGCTCAACAAAAGTTTTATAAGAATAGAAAATACAGTATATCTGAACTATAAGAATCAGAACACTAATATGTTGAAACTGCCACTGATACACTCTGATATATCCTGAATGCATGGATTTCTATTGTTCAATCCACTACTAAATTATATTGGTGGTAAATGATCTTTGACATACCGTGGAGAATTTATAAAGAGTTTTTATGACACTCTTTAGAATTTCTTTGTGCCTCCACACAATAAATGTTGGTGCGGGTGACAGATTCATGTACTTGTTGTAAAAATGTCACTATTAAGAACTACCTGGATCTTCTGCATGTGTTGGTAGAATTACCAAAACGGGTGGCAGGGATATTTGAATCTGAGGCAGGCCATTTTAAAGGGCCATAGAGCCAGCAAAGTGAAAAATGCTGCCTAATGTTCAATCTCAGGATCCATAAAAAGGGGAAAAAAAAAGCTATAATATATATATTATAATTTTTTTAATTTTTTTTTTCGCAGGTCTCTTTGATTTGGTCTGAGGTCATAGGTCCTCTTATTCTGTTCTTTCTCCAGTGGTGGGCAATGAAGCATTTTCCTGTACATCCAGGGTGGTAAGCTGGACCTTAAAGTGGTTGTTAACCACTTCAGCCCCAGAGGATTTTACCCCCTTCCTGACCAGAGCACTTTTTGCAATTCGGCACTGCATCGCTTTAACTGACAATTGCGCGGTCGTGCGACGTTGTACCCAAACAAAATTGACGTCCTTTTTTTCCCACAAATAGAGCTTTCTTTTGGTGGTATTTGATCGCCTCTGTGGTTTTTATTTTTAGCGCTATAAAACAAAAACAAAAAAAGCGTAAATTTTGAAGAAAAAAAAAACGCAATATTTTTTACTTTTTTTTTTTTTTTTTTTTTAAATATCCCCCAAAAATATATAAAACTATTTTTTTCCTCAGTTTAGGCCAATTTGTATTCTTCTACATATTTTTGTTAAAAAATAAATGAATAAAAATCGCAATAAGTGTATATTGATTGGTTTGCGCAAAAATTATAGTGTCTACAAAATAGGGAGTAGTTTTATGGCATTTTTATTTTAATTTTTTTTTATTAGTAATAGCGGCGATCTGCGATTTTTATCGGGACTGCGACATTATGGCAGACACATCGGACATTTTTGACACTACTTTGGGACCATTGTCATTTATACAGCGATCAATGCTATAAAAATGCATTGATTACTGTGTAAATGACACTGGCAGTGAAGGGGTTAACCACTAGGGGTCAGTGAAGGGGTTAAGTGTGTCCTAGGGAGTGATTCTGTTAGGGGACTGGGCTTTAATACACAGGACAGTGATCACTGCTCTCGATGACAGAGAGCTGTGATCTCTGTCCTGTCACTAGGCAGAACAGGGCGCGCCCGCGACACCGCTTCTTAAAGGGGGCGTACCTGTACGCCCTTTTGCCTACCAGCACCATTCTGCCGACATATCGGCGTGTGCTGGTCGGCAAGCGGTTAATCCACTTATATAAAACTTTATATAAGCCCCTCTTTGTCCTAACAACAAGTGCTCCTGTATGTATGCTTTATTAAAAAAATGCCTCCTTTGTCGTATTTCACAGAGGTTCTTTGCAATCACATCACTGGCCGACTCTCTCCTCTGGCTGACAGATGCAGTGGGCGGGGCTGAGATTTCCCCCCCCTGACGTCAGTTAGGACACAAGGAGGAGAGGAGAGAGAGCAGGCTGGCCATGTGATTGCAGGGAACCGCTGTGAAATACGATAAAGGAGGCATTTTTTGAATAAAGCACACAGATAGGAGCACTTGTTATTAGGACACAGAGGGGCTTATATAAAGTTTTAACAGTTATGAAAGCAGCAGGAGCAAAGGGGGCAGGGCACTGACACAGGGGCAGACAGGCAAGGAGAGGAGGAGGGACAGCGATTAAAAAATGGTAGAGGTTCTAAGCATTCAATAAGGTACAGTGGCGGCTGGTGCTCAAATTTTTTTGGGGGGGGCGCAAACAAACTGAAAATTTCAGAAAAAACACCATCAATTGCAGCCTCACTGTGCCTGTCAAATGCAGACACCGTGCCCCATCAAATGCAGCCACTATACCCCATCAAATGCCCCCCCCCCGCCCATTGGCTGTCTGACCAGGACTTACCCCATCTTGGTGGCGGGTCAGGCAGCGCGTGATGGCGGTAAACTGTGGGATGGGTAACCGGTCAGGCGACGGTTCCTGTGTCCTCCATGCTTCTCTTCTTCCCTTCTGCTAAGGCGTCCAATAGGATCGCCTGTGCCTTCAGCCAATCAGGTGCCGTGTATTAGACCTGCGCTTCCTGATTGGCGGAGAGGCGGTTCAGTGTTAGAAAAGCAAATATTAATTTTCTTTTCTAACACAATTGGGTGGGCTCCGAGCGCAATGCTCTGCACTCCGAGTCCACCTTTATTGAAGCCTAAGAGCCTATGGCTCTAATCAGGTGCTTCAAAAAAACACCCCCCCCCCCCACTGTAATTCAGGCGCCTGGCATCCGAAAAGGGGCCGGATGCCTGAATAGGGCATGGCCATGGATCGATTCATGCTATGCATGAATCTATTCATTATGCATATAGGGGGTGGCGTGACAGAGGGGGCGGCGCCCGTGCGCCCTTACTGGGCGGCCTGTCCCAGATTAGGTATTTATCAAGTAGTTTAAGTCTTGATCACCAACAAAGTTGAACCTCAGTTAAAGTGGAATATTTTGTGCGGTGGTGAATTACTGAATATATCATATAGCATGTAAGCAAACATGTTTTTGAAATATGGCCAAACCATAAATATGTACATTAACTTAAAATATTTATTTAGACACTGATCCACTACTACAGTTAGTTGCACTATATAACAAGGCACATGCTCTTACATTATACATTGCTTATTACTTCTATAATTTTTTTTATCACTCTGGATTTCATTAGCTTATAAGCTTCTACAAGCATTCCCTATATCTGGGTGTTAGCATGTAGTCCACACCCCTCATGGCCAGAGGTCATATTTCTATACCATGTCCCACATTAGAAGAATCAGAAAGACAACATTTTTGACCTGCCAGCGATCGTGACACTGACTACAGAGTAATTTCTACAGTGACAACTTAGAGTGCCATCTTTCCCCACCAGCTCTGGTACCACATAACTTTTTACCTTCTTAACCAGCCCATAGGCTAGGAGGAAGCGGCTGTACACATCACAAAGCTTTGAACGCCGTGTTTCCAGGCTGAGGTCCCTAGGGCTGGTTCCATTCCACAGTGGGGCCCTAGGATATAGACCCAACTGCTCGGAAGAACCAATCACAGCTACCAATCTACCCTTCCTTTAGGACCTCTGTCTCTGCCACCACCGCTTCCACTCCCAAGTTGGCTGCTCCTCTGTGTAATTTCACTCCTTTGTAACTCAAAGGGTTTACCCGGATATACATTCTATTCCCCGAAGAGTTAAATTGGTTACCCAATCTCCTGTGAAAAAAACTGTAGCTGCTGATCTTTAAAAAGCAGCCACTCACCTGTCCCACGATCCAGCGGTGTGCTCACCTCAGCCTGTTTGTCTGCTGTCTTCCTTTCCTGGCACTGGCATCTTAATTGTGGGCACCCTCCTGTGACAGCTTGTGGCTTCACAACCGGGTGCCCACTGTGCTTGCATGAGAAGTGCTGCGCATTGTGAATGGTCCCACAGTCTTCTGGGACCTGTCACTTGTCCCAAAAGACTGTGGGCAGGAGGGGGGGGGGGGGGGGGGAGGGAGAACTGGGTGCCTAGGCGGCTGGGTACCTGCCCCCCACTTCTCAAAAGTGCCAATTCTTTGATTCTTCGAGAGGAGTGGGGGATGAGTCCTTAAAAGGATAGTTCACCTTTACAAAAAACCTGCAGCTCTGGCTAAAGATGAATAATACCCTTGCTATAGGTGTAGGCCGTTTACATACCTTATGAAGCCTAACTGGAATACTCCCAGGACATTGCTAAGTGAGGCCTAGTCATCATCGCTCCACCATCACAGGAGTGAGCTCTTTCTCTGATTCAAACCCTCCTCACATACTCTCTCTCCCCTGATGCAGTAACTCTGAACTCAGCGTTTGAGAACTCACTCCTGTGATGGTGGTGAGCAGTGATGACTAGGCCTCACTTAGCAACATCCTGGGAGAACTTAGCAATGTCCTGGGAGTATTGCACTCAGGCTTCATACGGTATGTAAATGGCCTCTACCCCTTTAGCAAGGGTTTATTCAACTTTAGTCAGAGTTGCTCAGTTTGTTTTTATCTACAGATACCCCTTATCTGCATAGGCAGTTTTATGGTAATGGTGAACTATACCTTTAAAGCAGAAATCCCCTTTTGGGTGGAGCTCCACTTTAAGCTGTAGAACTCACACTGTTCACCAAAGCATGTTCACATTAACTTCACTCTCCTCTTCAGAATGACCAGGCCAGTTGGTGTAGTTTGATCATGAAATACTTTACTAATAATTCCAACATCAGATTCGCAAGCAGTTCTCAATAACTGAATGTGTTTCTTGGCCTTTTGGCTAAGATCAAGTATAGTATCTGTTCTTATCAGTTGCCAGAGGAGGCGCTGTGCTGCTCCCAAATTAATTGGGAGGGCTATGCAAATCCTCTGATGTAATTGTACCTGGATGGTCTGTTTCAGCAGAGGCCATGTTGGCGCTCTTAGGACATAGAGGCTAATGCATGGTCGAATCTGAGCAGGCCTGAAGGGTGTTACTGGTGAGGATGGGTGCTGCACTGGGTCTGGCCAAAGGGCTGGGTCATCCCGGCCTTCTGGCTAGAATTGGTGTGGTCGCTCTCCCTGT
This sequence comes from Aquarana catesbeiana, assembly GCF_042186555.1. NCBI lineage: Eukaryota > Metazoa > Chordata > Amphibia > Anura > Ranidae > Aquarana > Aquarana catesbeiana. The sequence continues at coordinate 125,656,040 of NC_133333.1, read as the reverse complement.
CAGCGTCTGGTGGAGGAGCTGTCATCACCCTGAACGGGGGTTAGGGGTGATGGTATGCAAATCCGCTTGAATGATGAGGGCCTGGAGGGTTAGCACCAGTGGAGGCTGCTTTGCTGTCAGTGGCTCTCCCCGAGAAAACCTGGAAGGGCTCTCTATCTAGCAGGGACAGAGGGCTGCACTGGTCCGGCTGAGGGTCGGGCCTGAAAAGAAACCCATGGTATATGTGCCCCTGGAGTGGCAGTCCAGGGGTGCCGTAATATCACTGAGTGAGGGTCACTTTGATTTATGCCACCATGGTCACTGCAACATATCACACTTTTTTTCCATCTGCCTCCTGGGCCGGGCCTTTTGGCTGGGACCGTAGGAATTTTTGATTTCCGGCCAGAGGAGGGCCTGGTCATTGTTTCACACAATGACTACTTTTCATTCTCCTCTCTACTTCCTTCTTCCCCACTTTCTTTTATTAATAGTTTGTCACTTTTTGCATTTTTATGTTTGTACACGGTTTTTGCACGTATGACTGGTAGGGTGTAGGTCTTCGGGCCTGCTCTGAAAGTCTTGGGAGGGGGTGGACAGGGCCTTCTGGCTTAGGTTTGCCCTCTCTCTCATGGGGTCTCCCTTCGGGGGAGCCCCACCTAGTACTTGTATGGGTCTGTTCTGGCAGACCCTCCAGAGAATGGGGTCCGTCTGGTTTCGGCCAGATGGACCAAGTGTAAGTACCCCAGTCCCCGTCTGGAGCCTAATACCCCAGGGGATCAGGGCAAGGCCCTCTGATTTTAGAGGGCTTGTGTACACCCGTTGCACACTTTTGTGTTTCACTCTTTATGTGTGTGCACATTTTTTTGACAAGTTTTGACAAGTTTTTTGGTGACGTTTTTGAGTCATTTTATAACAGAACATAGTGCAGCAGCATCCTATTATAGGATGCCAGGTATATTTAGTTTTTTTTGGCTTGCTCTGTAATCAGGAGTAGCAATGAGAATTTGCCTTGGTCTGATTATGGTTTCACAGGCTAGGAGTTTGATTGTTTCCCCCTGCCTCCAGCCAATCCCTGGGGAGGTGGGCCCAGAAGGTGATGGTAAATAGGTCGGAGTCCTGGGAAGACTTTTTTCTCTGTCAGGGATAGATCTGTGAGCTTCAAGGGGCTGCTCGTCCCCTAAGCACCTCTGGACTGAATGTTGGCCTTCTCTATCAAAAGATCAAGTTTGGGGAGATGGCTTCTCCAGGAAATTTGAGTAGCGACCCTAACTGACTCCCTGCAGTAAAGTAATTAAGAGAAATACCTCATAGCCCACAGTTGTGAGACTTTAGCTGTTCTTTACTTTTTTTTCCCCCTATATATATATTTTATTGAAATTTAATACACAAATACAGGGATATATAAAGTGGATAAATGTACACTGTTATAAGACAATAGATAAAATAAAATATCCAGTTTTGTTTTGTTCAGCAGTACCTGTAGTAATATGGGGAGTTAATGGAACATATTTAACCTTAATATATATAACTTTCTCGCATGTTACGTGGGGAGAAAGCTAATAACAGATTTGGATGACTTGTAGCTGAACAAGATCTGCGTGTTAAACATAAGAGATATAGAATATAATATAGATCATCTCTGAACGTGCACAAGGCAAGACAGTCATGCATAGAAAGGGGGGGGGGGGGGGATTAAATCAGATGAGGTACTAGCCAGTAGTTGTTGCCTTATAAGTTTCAGTTTGCCCAGGGAGTCGTCAGGTCACCTTGAGATACCACTTGGTATACTGGAATTAAGTCATCAAGGCCTGAATTTTGAGTGATGATAGAGTATGCTCGATAAATGGACACCATCTCATAAAGAATTGTTTTGTAGGGGCGAAATTTTGCAGTTCAGTGTCCAGTTTCTCTCGATAAAGTATTGTTCTGAGGTTAGTCTTTACTGCCAGGATAGTGGGTTGTCAAGGGGTAGTCCACACTTTTAAATTGTTCCTATGGGCCGCCAGGAGACAGAGGTGTGTCCATTGAGAGATATTTACTCTGGGTGTTCCCCAGGCATGATGGTTTAAGCCTGTTGTAACCAAATAGCAGTAGCAGAGGTTTCTCTGAGATTAGTGAGTTTGTGATGCTTTGTATAAAGGTAATCATCTGGTCACAGAAGATAGAGATCGGGGAACAGAGCCAAAAGCGATGGAACAGCGAAAGGTTTGATGGACCCACATTTTGGGCATACTGCAGATTGTGAAGGTGTATTTAAAGATTGAAATGGGATGAAAGCCCTGTGAATTAATTTGAATTGTGTTTCCAAATTTCATTGGTGATGCACTCAGGTTTTTAAATAGCCTTCCTGAATTTTAATCACCCTAATTCAACTACTGGAAGGTCTTTGCACCAGTTCTTGAAAAGTGATGTGGTTATTATGGTATTGATATCTGAGTGTAGCGATTTGGACATCAGGACAGCAGGAAGATATATAGGCAAGCGCCTGGTTGTAGTAGAAGAGATGCGTTACAGGTAGTCTATATTCAGTCATTAACTCTGGAAAGGGTTTCGGCTTCATTGTGTCCATATGGAACAGAGAGCTTGCCTTTACCAGGCCCTTGGTGTGCCAAAAGTCATATGCCTTGTATTTCATTGCTTGTGGAAACAAAAGGATTGCCGTGAAGCCAAAGGTGTTGGGAGACCGAAGAAGGAAGGTGACTTTTTTTTTTTTATAATCTCCTGCCAGGAAGTAATAGTGTCTCGGATTAAGATATTATTTTGTAAGGGTTTTTGGAGCGATTGAATCTTACTATGCAGGATGCTGGAGAGATGATAAGGAGAGACCAGATTAGATTCAAGAGTGTAGTTCACATAAACAGAGGATTGGGACAACCAGTCTAACCCATACCTAAGCAAACAAGCTAGATTGTACATCCTGATATTCGGGATACCAGCACCTTCTTCACTTTTGGGAAGATGCAATTTGTGCAAAGCAATACAGGGTCTCTTCTTGCACCATAAAAAGGGAACAATAGCTTTATTGAATTTCTTTACATCTTGGTGTTTTAAGAGGATGGGAATAGTTTGAAGAGGATAAAGGAGGTGAGGGAAACTCACCATTTTAATCAGGTGGCATCTTCCAAAGAGTGATAGGGGTAGAGTCATCCAAGCCTCTAACTCTTTCATAATTTTGGCAAAGGGGGGGTAATTGAGGTTGTAAAGAGAAGATGGCTCCTTCCCTATTTTAGCACCTAGATATGTAATAAATTGTTGGGCAAGAGAGAAGGGGTAGGATGCGTTCCATCTTGGAGATGGAACAAGTAAGGGGAAGCACTTCACTTTTATCGTAATTTACCCATAGATCAGAACAGGTGCGAAACAGGTTCAAAATAGATAGTAAGATATCTAGATCGGAGAAGGGATCTGACATAAAGATTAACATGTCGTCGGCAAACAGTGCTGTACGCAGCTCCCTTGATCTGATATGGATACCATAGAGGGGGGGCAGAGGTAAGCAGGTATCTCAAAAGAGGCCCTAGGACTAAAATAAATAACAGAGGAGATAGGGTCACTTTCGTGCTCTTGGTTAAAAGACTGATACTCCGACCAGGCCTTGTGGATGGTACATAAAAAGTCCTAATTTTGTGCCAAATAGGTGGGGAATTTCCAAAGTTTAGGAGTTGCAGGTGACTGGAGGATGTTTAGAGTTAGAGATATGGAAGAGTGATCGGAAATGGTCATCTCACGTATAGAAGAATCGCTGATGGATGAGAGGAGAGGGGAACAAAACAGATAATCTAGTCTGGCCAAGGAGTCTTAGGGAGGGGAATAAAAAGTAAACTATCTGTAGGATTACTTAGACGCCATTGGTCTAGCATGTTCAAAGCTGACAACATGTGTGAGAGTGGAGAGTCTATGTGTAGATGTGAGACCCAACTTAGCTCTATGGGGCTTGTGCGATTTGCAGTCTTCCACTGGATGCATTACGGTATTGAAATCACCCCCTACAATGTGGAAGGGTTGTGGGTGTTGCATGATCCATGCAGGTATGTCTCTAAAGAAGGATGAGCCGGGGGAATTAGGGGCATAGACATTAGTGATTTGAATAGTGCGAGATGAAAAATGGAGACTTAAGGATACTTTATGGCTGAGGTTATCCCTGGCTACCGGCTTGATGGTACAGGGGATGGTTTTTGTGCAGCAATATAATCATTGCTGCGTGATGGCCTACAGCTGGGGATCCCACCACCTCCCCATACCCAGAGTTTTTTCAGGCGGTAGAAGTTGGCTTCCACTAAATGGGCTTCCTGAAGTAGAGCAATGTCTGCCTGTAGGCGTTTAAGGTGGCGCAACACTTTCATGCGTTTTATGGGGGAGTGGAGATCTTTGACATTCCAGGAAATTACTTTTATATCGGCCATTGAAAGGGAGAATGGGGTCCTAATGAGTGAGAAAGGTATAGCATACTGCCTGTTGAGAGTTATGGGAAGAATGGATGTATGACTCTGTTCAGCAACTTGTAGAAAAATTCAAAGGAAAAAAATAAAACAACCAAGAAAATAAGCAACAAACCATAAAAGAGCACTGGCTTCTCTTTTTTCCACGCAATGCGTTACTAGGATCTAGATCCCTAAAGCCCTTATCCATTGGCAATTGAGGGAGACACCCAACAGGAGCAGTGAATAGCATAGAGATGCACATGAGCTGCACCCTTGAGTAAAGCATGCTCTTCAGTGCCATAAACAAGAGATTATAAGCATAACAGCAGATGGATTAACTATGAAACAAAGGACCGGGTTCTAACTAGATTAGTAAAACAAGAATAAAATATCATGCAATCATAGAGTTAGGTAAAATTTCCATGACCATCAGTAAGCCTTAGACAAATTCAAAACATACAGAAGGTACCCTCTCCATGGTTCAGGAGATTCGTCTGCGGAGAGAAGGATCTAAACTTGATATTTTTAGTGCCTTCTTTACACAGGCTCCGTTGATCCTTGCGGGAAAGGAGTGCTTTTTTGGCTGGCGGCATTTCCTCTGAGGGTTGCAGATTTATAGATTGCAGAAACTACTCCGCCTCCAAAGGGAAATGGAACGTGAGGCGCTTGCCTTCTGATGTCATGAGATGCAGGATGGTGGGGTAAGCGAGGGTAAATTTAAAGTGATGGTGAAACAGAAAAGATCTGCGAGAAGGCTTTACGTTTGCATAATACCTCTGCTGTGTAATTTGCGAATAGGAGAGTATGGCCTTCAACTTGCAGGGTGCACTGGTTCCTGAATCTTTGTAAAAGCTGTTTATCTGCGTAGTTTAAAAAGCGTACAATGAATTGCCTGTTTTCCATAAGCTGACCCAGCCTATGCACTCTTTATCGACCCCCAATGCCTTGAGAAAGGTGGAGGAGCATAGCATAGCCAGGTCAGCAGCCTTGACTGATTCCAATGATGCACAGATTATTTCGCCTGGAGCGGCTTTCCAGGTCTTCCAATTTTTCCTGGAAAGCTAGCAAAGCCTCACCATGACCCTGGATAACATTAGATTCCTGATGCATGTGTTCTGCTAAGAGACAGCTGATTCTCTGTGGTCTGTATTCATTGTAGCTGTAGCCCCAGCTCCATTTGAAGCTGAGCTATGCTCTGTGTCACAGCCGCTTCCACAGCAGTGGAGATGGTGGGGGTGAGAAGGGCTGCTACAATCTCTCTGCGATGCAGGCATATGATGGATCCACCACTGCAGGGTAGAGGGAACTGCCAGGGGAGATGAGTCAGGGCAGAGATCCACTCTAGAGTATTTAACATGGCCACAGGTCCCGCCATGTTGATGTTGGCTGGCGGCTCTGCATTGATATTCTGGCTGAGCTGTGTGCAGGAGAGGGATCACTCCACAAATTGATCCATTTGATAGACCGGTACCCACTGTATGAGTGACGGCAGAGGATGAGGTCCTGTGTTGGCTTGTGAGGCAAGATTCTGTGGGAGCCCTCCTCTACATCAGGCAGTGCCTGGACCGGTAGCCTGCCAGCTGTTCTTAAGCGTTTTGGAGTACCCTATGCCCCTTATCCCTCTTCTGTTAAAGTTCTGCAAGCAATAAATCTCAAAAAGACAGCACTTTGTGGAAACTAATTTTCCATGAGCACATGAAAAGGGATTAACATAGTGGGCATGTTGGCAGGCATTCCTTGGGCAGTTTCAAATCATTAACTGGAAGATAAGGCAGATCTGGCACCATAGGAGAGGAGTATGAGGAGTATATACAGTATGCACAGAGTGGCAGGGAGAAGTGGTGACAGGCAGGGACAGACAGGAAGAGGCAGTGCTGTAATAGGGAAGACATGCACAATGAAACCAATGCGGCTGTGCTTATAAAACCAACTGTTATAGCTTTAAACTTTCCTCCAACTATGTAATTGTTTAGCACTTTGAATCCTCTATGCTTAAAGCAGAACGGGCAAAAGCACAAGAATATACAAGATTTTATTTTATGCATGATTTAGTTATCCTTAGTTTAATTACATATCAATTAAGGAGTGTAAGGCTGGCTATACACAGATCAAAAATTGTCCGATTCAGCAGGAACCAGCCAAATTTCAATCCATCTATAGGAAACCTGGTTGTACTGAAGTCGATCCATCAATAAACTTCAGCACAACCAGCCTGTCGTTTTTTTTGGGCGATCACAGCCATCTGCTATAACTGCCGTCGGTTATCATTTTTATTCTAACGGCTGGGAAACCTCCTGCTGTCAGAATACAATAGGGCAGTGGGAGGGATTCCCCCATCAACACAGAATCTAGCAATATTCTTTCCCTCAACCGGTGATTGAAGGAAAGAAAATTTTATAATGTAGGACTTGCTTAAATCCTCTGACACATAACATTTGTGCGATAAAAAATGACTCTTCAGGAACTTTGCTGATATCCAGCAGTTGCTGAGATGGTGGTACCCCATTAACCTGATAAGCCAGCAAGATTGAGATCCATAAGGAAGGCTCACTGCATAGACAGACAATCTGGAGCACAGAAACTGATTATATCACCTGTTGCTTTTGTTTGCTGCATCAGTTGACAAAGCACCATGGGGCTGGAATCTTTCTTCCTAATTTATTGTATTTAATGTCTGAGCCTTAGATTTAGGTCTAAGGTAATATAAACTAAGAGCTATTTATAATGGAGGATCCAAAGAAGAAAAGGCAGGAGGAGAAAAGCCCAGCCATGTGACTTCCTATAATGGAGTTATTTCTGTTGCTTTAAGCAAATACAACTCTGTAAGCTCCCCAGCCTTCACACTATGGACTGCATTTTATGAATGGGCTTCAAAATGTAGGTTGTGATGTGCATAACCTTGTAGAATACAAGAGTGAAAAGAAATATCTGCTGTATAAAGAAGCCCCTAAAAGATTAAAGAGGTAGCTGTTGGCATAAGCCGTCAACTGAAGCATTTTGCACACCCTGGTGCAGCTCATCTAACAGGTGCAGATCAGATATTTCCACAGACATACCTCTACTTGTAAACTCATGAGCTTATAGAGTGGGAACAGAAGTGGGTGGAGAAGTTAACACAGATGTGCTTCTTTTCAAAATCATTTGCCTCTGCCCTCCACAGCAGGTCTTACAAGTATGATGAAATGTTCAAGTCTCTTCTAAGCTGAAACTTAAGTCTGGTACACACAGAGTTTTTTTCTCACTTAGACACCTTACTGCACTCTCCATTAAGGCCATATGGGAGGGCAAGATGGTCTTTCTTTGGGTGAAACTTCACCCAAAAAGGAAAGATCCTGTCAGGAGTCAGCACAGGAGATGACCAGATACTGTACATGTAGCTACACACAGAAACTGGGACCAGACCATGTGTGTGTGTATATATATCTATGAAGTGAGATTTATTTACAGCAAACAATAACCAAACAGCAATAAACATGAGAATGCAGGAAAATCAAAACTAAAATGACAAAATGCCTAAACAGCAACCTAACAATACTGTATACACACAAATGTACAAATTAGATACACACAAGGCATGAGAGAGCAGGGAGCAGATGGGAGGGGGAAAAAACAAAACAGAAGGGGAACAAGGCAGCTGGATACTGGATACAGGGCAAGGGCAAGTTTAAGAGTAAATGTCAACAGAGTCAGACTGCAGCATAACAAACAGGGTACAAAACAGGAGCAGCCAAAAACACTGAGGTGCAGTGTGCTAGTGGGAGCAACCTTATATAGCCAAATAGCAGTTGAAACCAGGTGGAGCTGATCACTGAAACCAGCTGGCTTCTGGGAGATACCTGCTGGTAGACACCAGAACTGCAGCTATTAGCCCTGAGAACCACAGTGCCACCAGCAAATGAACCAGGTCCTAACAGTTCTGCTCTTCCTCCCCCCCCCCCCCCTCTTCAACTTTTGGCATAGTTTATATTGTTTTGGGGGAGAGCGGGTACCTAGCTTTGGCAGGTACCAGCTTCCACTTTCGCTCCGATCCCCTAGGCGATTGGAGCAGAAGTTCTCCTCCCCCCTTCACTGCCCACCTTCTGAAACATGTCACAGGTCCAAGATGGCAGCAAGACCATTCACAAAGCGCAGCCTGGATTGTGCATACATGGTGGCCAGCCGGCTGTGAAGCCACAAGGAGTCACAGCTGGCTGCCAACAGTTAACATGCTGGCGCTGGGGACCCAAAGACAAGTGAAGAACCAGACCAGGTGAGGATGCGTGGACAGGTGAGTTTCTGTTTATTAAAAGTCAGCAGCTACAGTTTTTGTAGCTGCTGACTTTTAATTTTTGCAGAACTGACTGAAAAAATGCTTTAATCCATGTTAGTTGATTGGCATTCACTGCTGCCATGTACGTACAGAGCTCAGTAGCAGGCTGATAATTCGGGCACTGCAGATTCAGTGTAGAAATAAGTCAGCAATGGGGAAAAGATCAGCTGCAGGGAGACCACATGCAAAATTGGTTGACCAGTGTGTTACCTGTTTATTTATGGCCACAGCTTCCAGTTTAGTTCTTTTTTTAGACAGTGGTAAATTATTTCCTTAAATTCAGTTTGCATCCCATTTGTTTACAAACTATCATTCACAACCAGGTTGTAGTATTTTCATTCTATATGCGCCTTACCCTGGATATCAGTTCTCCCACCATTCCAGTCCAAGTTCCATTCACCTCTGAAACGCCATAAAGACCATCAGCAACCAGGCGAATTTTATAGTTAAAATGCAAGATCTTGGATAGCTCCTTGAGCATGTCCACACAGAACCCCTCGTAGCGTTCATTACCCTGCAGATCATGATGATTTGGTTTAAGCATCACGTATGGGTTTTCCTTTAAAAAGAAAATAGTTTTGGTTATTGCCATCAGCTTAGGTGATTATCTGAATGCTATTCTAGTAATTATATGCAAGTATAAATCATTTAGATATTTGTTTTTACATATAATTTGAAAATACATGCTGTTACCTTGGGGCCATATGACAAAGATTAGTTATATGAATGTTTAAAAATTAAAAAAAAAAAAAAAAAAAGGCACATGAATTGTGAACCCACTTTAAGGAGTTTTCTATAAAAAAGATAGTATAAAGAAAAGTTGTGTTTTTGTCGTGAATTATTGCCACCATATTTCATATTCTTGTGTTAAACTTCAGTTATTTTTATTACACTACTATATTTCACCACAAAAATATATAAAGAATGATTTAATCGACCATTTCCCAAAGCACTTCAATAGCTGGAAATGTGCAGACTTACTAGGATAGTAGTGATGATTAATGTCTTGTTAGCCAAACTGTCAGAAATGTTTTGGAAGAAGTGTCTTTTGTCCATAGATAGACCATTAGTGACATGCCATTGTCCAATCTGGAAAGAAAAAAATATGTACAAGTATATAATGTAAAGGTAAAAGCGAAATAATTAATTGGCATAGCAAATTTTAAATAAGTGAAACATAGTATATTATCACAAGCCAATGTGTATTTGATCCTCAAAATTCTGGAGTAGCAGCAGGTTACGTTAACAAATGATCCCCTTCTTCCCACTCGCTCCTCCACCTTTCAAAAAGCCTTGCGTGTCAACCTATGCACTAATCCAACAGCCATACAATGGAATTCACAAAACCAAAAATGAGCAACACGGATTATAAATGTCAAGTAGTGAGCGTGGCCGCTAAAGAGAAATGACTTTGGTCTTTAGTATTCTGTATAAACAGAGAATAGACAAGCTGTCTCTTTAAATCATATAATAGTAGCTTCCGTATTCAGTGCCTTATATGCATTTGTTACAAGTGAACCAAGGCTTTCCAAGTAATACAAGTACTCCAAATGGTACATCTCACACCTTTAGGGTATACCTCTGCTTGTAACAGCAAACACATCTTCACAGTGTAGAATTTTAGTAGACAAATTAAGTGTAACATAGATCCTATCAAGTATTTTTAGCTATGTAAAAGCAAAAGGAAATCTAAACCCAAAAGCAAAAATATAATATATTGAAGCTTGCAAGTCCTTGGATGTAGTGGCTGCATTTGTTTTCTTTCACAGCCTTGTCTTCCTTTATTTGTAGTTGGTAATCCTGCTAATAAATGTAAAAATGAAACTGCGCTGTGTACAAACCCAATAGCCCTAGCTGCAACTGCAAGTGAAATTACATACAAGTAAAGATAAATAGAAAAAGTAGCTGCGCTCTCAAATTACGTGTTAATCCAAATAGAATAACAAGCAAATATAAATGAATGAAATGAGAAATTAAATGACAAGTCCCAAAAACAACACAATCCTGTGACGTATATAAAGTCCTCCAGTAGCGGACATATTTCTGTGAACAACTGACTCAATGAATGGTCAAATGGTCGTCTCTCAAAAGTCAAAAAGTAAAAAAAATAAAAATAAACAAAAATCAAATCCTGGAGTCCTCAGTGAAAGAATAAGTGATTGTAGCAACACAATAAAGTGAAGTCCTCCATGACTTGAGAGACAACGTGAATCCACCACCACAGAGTGCAAGCTTACCAGCTACACAAGCTGATCGAGCTTGTGGCTAATACCCAGCCAAGGCCTTTAATCCTCCCAGCACCTCCAATAGCCGATGAAATGGGCGTTCCTGGATAATGTGTATGTGTTCAGCGGTCAGCCACTACAGTCAACTCGATGCAAGTGTTCATAATGATCCAGAAAAAAAATAAAGGAATCGCCATAGGTTAAACCAGGTGGCATTTTATTTGGATAAAAAAGATGCTTACAAGCATAGAATGGAAAAGTTTAAAAGCAATAAAGCAATAAGAGTGCGGGCTGGCAAGCACTAGTACAAAAACGTCCGTGCAAACAACATAATGACATCAGCAAGTTGCTCCTCCCGATGCATTTCATCACTTATCTGATGTCATGCTTGGGCGTTTTTGTACTATTGCTTGCCGGCCAGCACTCTTATTGCTTTTAAGCTTTTCCATTCTATGCTTGTAAGCATAATTTTTTTATCCAAATAAAATACCACCTGGTTTTACCGATGTCGATTCCTTTCTATTTTTTTTCTGGATAGTTATGAACACTTGACTCTAGTGGTTGGCCGCTGACCGCTGAACACATCCACATTATCCAGGAACGCCCGCTTCATCGGCTATTGGAGGTGCTGGGAGGGTTAAAGGCCCTGGCTGGGTATTAGCCACAAGCTCGAACAGCTTGTGCAGCTGGTAAGCTTGCACTCTATGTGGTGGTGGATTCACGTTGTCTCTCAAAAGTCACGGAGGACTTCACTTTATTGTGTTGCTACAATCATTTATTCCTTCATTGAGGACTCTAGGATTTGATTTTTGTTTATATATTTTTTTTTTATTTTTTGCATATTGATCATAATATATATGTATTCTATATTATATTATATTATATTTATATATATTTGAGTCAATTGTTCACAGACATTTGTCCAATACTGAAGGACTTTATATACGGCACAGGATTTATTGTTTTTTGGGGACTTATTTCATTTTTTTTCATTTATATTTGCTTGTTATCATATTTGGATTAACATGTCATTTAGGAGCGCAGCTCCTTTTTCTATTTAATCCTGCTAATAACACACTTCCTGTCCCTAGGGGGGGCTTTGCTGACTGATTGATTGTATCTGTGGGGGGGGGGGGGTGGGAATCATGGTGTCATCCAGGCTGCTGCTCAATTTGGACTATATTGGGAGGGGAATTGCTGGCATGGATTTTATGTTGATGGGGACAAGAGTCTCTTCCCCAAAACCCTGGGCTGTGGTTGTGGGGGTATGCGAGCAGGGGGCTTATCAGAATCTGGAAGCCCCCTTTAACAAGGGGGCCCCCCAGATCCTGCCCCCCTATGTGAATGAGTATGGGGTACATACCCCTACCCATTCACCAAAAAAGTGTCAAAAAGTAATAAAAGCACAGGTTTTTTTTTTTGGATTATTTAACTTCAGCCAGGAAGCCCATTGACAGATAACTCATCGGTTGTTAGGGACGCTGTGGCCATCTTCGCAGCCCCGCTCCTTAACAACCAGCTTTTACTGTGCCCTGATTGGGCAAAGTGTAGAATGCACTGTGCAGGGTGGCTCTGTCAGTTTAATTCCGGGACACTATATTGTCCCAGAATGAAGGTGCCCTGGACAGACTTGCAAAAATGCGGGACTGTCCTGGGCAATCCGGGACACATGGTCACCCTAGGCTGGGGTGGCATATGTTGGGCGTCTTTCAAAAAATTGGGTTCTTTAATCAAAGGTAAACTGTGCATCTATGTTGCCGCTTCTTCACATCCAACTAAAACTGAATACTGACTGACTGCTCTTAGTGTCTTAGTGAAAGTAGCAACGTAGATACAGAGTTTTTCACAATCTATAGCCCTGTTCACATTATTGTGATGTTTATTTGTTCTTTAGTGTCTTATCTAAATTATGGGCTGATCTTAATCTTTACAACACTGACTTCTTGGTTCTTTTGCAGTTTGATTATGTTATTAAAAATTTGCTTTCCCTGATCCAGCTTTGCATTAAATGGTGGCCCACATGACTAGGGTTATAGATTGATGCAAAACAACCTCCGAAAACTGTGGGTCATATTGGAACAGGAGGCTGCTATCGCACCGCTCACAGGCCTCCCTTGGAAGCAACCTGTATCTTATTTAGACCCACCCGCCCTCCTGTCCCAAGTCCCAGAGGAGTAAATTATCTCCAGGGGTTGGTAAAGAGACCTCTCCTCAGTCTATGGTTGGGAAGCCAAGTATGTTTGAACAAAGTTCCTTACTCCCCTTCCCGTCTCATCATTTGAAGCTCACTGTGTATACATCTATTTTCTCAAATTTCTATAGGAATTGCTGTGATCTACCAGCCCCGTGGACTGGTATTAACCTTTCTTGATGCCTGGCTACCCTACTTTTTCTCTTCTGAAATTCCCACAATAATTTTTGGTGGCTTCAACAACTCTTTTAATACTAACACTCCTGCTACTTTTAAACTTTTCAGTCTAACCTCCTCTTTTGACTTTAAGCAACAGATACATGCTTCTACTTAATCTGATGGCAGCACCCTTGACCTTGTATTCTCCTACCTCTGTGCAACCTCTCCAACAATCCCTTTTCTCTCTCCAATCACCACCTTATTAGTTTCACTCTCTTGCTGTCCTACACCACCCCTTCATCCAAACAGCCTAACAATTACCCATAGAAACCTTTGCCACTTTAACCCTTCTCTTCGCTACTCTGCTACAGGCCACCTCTACGACAATCTCACCCCTGCCCTGTTCCAGACTAACCACTTCTGTCTACAATAGTTCACCATCATCCTCCCTGGACATGCTTGCCCTTCTCACTACACATAGAATCAAGCCCAGACCTCTATGACCTTGGCAAACAGATGACACCAGAAGTCTCAAAAAATGTAACTTCACTCTTCAATGTCTGTGGCATAAGAATAAATCTCAGGAAAATACTTCAACCAATATAAATCTGCCCTGCAAAAATATAATTCTTGCCTCTTCACTGCCAAACAAACCTATTTTATCACTCTCATTAACCACTTCAGCCCCGGAAGAATTGACTTCCTGACCAGAGCACTTTTTGCGTTTCGGCACTGCGCCGCTTTAACTGACAATTGCGCGGTCGTGCGACGTGGCTCCCAAACAAAATTGACGTCCTTTTTTCCCACAAATAGAGCTTTCTATTTGATTTGATTGTGATTGGTTGGTATTTGATCACCTCTGCGTTTTTCTTTTTTTTGCGCTATAAACAAAAAAAAATAGCGACAAAAAAAAAAAAACGCATTATTTTTTACTTTTTGCTTTAATATTCCCCAAAAATATATAAAAAACCCCATCTTTTTCCTCAGTTTAGGCCGATACGTATTCTTCTACATATTTTTGGTAAAAAAAAAAAAAAAAAAATCGCAATAAGCGTTTATTGATTGGTTTGCGCAAAAGTTATAGCGTCTACAAAATAGGGGATAGTTTTATGGCATTTTTGTTGATAATTTTTTTTTTTACTAGTAATGACGACAATCAGCGATTTTTATCGTGACTGCAACATTATGGCGGACACATCAGACAATTTTGATACATTTTTGGGACCATTGGCATAAATACAGCGATCAATGCTAAAAAAATTGCATTGATTACTGTAAAAATGTCACTAGGTGGCGCTGTAGGGGTTAAGTGTGTCCTAGGGAGTGATTCTAACTGTGGGGGGGGGCGTTGTGTGACACATCACTGATCACCGCTCCTGATTACAGGGAGCGTGATCAGTGTCATTAGGCAGAACGGGGAGATGCTTGTTTACATTAGCATCTTCCTCACCGTGAGACAATCACGGTCACGGAGCTCCCAGCAGGCGCGCACCTTCGAGCCGCCTCTTAAAGGGCAACATACGGGTACGTTAATCTGCCAGTACATGCCCTTCTGCCGCAGTATATCTGCGTGAGGCGGTCGGGAAGCGGTTAACACCCTCTCATCCAGTCCCTGTCAACTCTACCTTTAACTCTCTACTTCATCCTCCACCCACTAACTCACTCACTGCCCAGGAGATCAAGAATCAGTTAAAAAATAAGAGTAATACAATTTGTGATGAGATCTCCATCACATACCTCTCCCACCTAAAACCCCATGCCCACAGGTATACTCAGTACTTCAAACCCTTTACTATAGGTGAAGTTGCTAAACCTTTTTCTACCACCCCACCTAACCAACTGTCCTCTGGACCCTGTTCCCTCTCAAATACTACGATCACCCTCTGACTCTATCCTACACGCTCTAACGCACATCTTCAATCTCTACCTCTTTTCTGGCATCTTCCCCAACGCTTCAAAACATGCAATAGTAGTTGGAGGGGAACCCTGCAGCCTGTTTGCTTCATCTTTCACTGCGACCGATTAAGAAATACAAGGCCTCTCTCACAATCCAACTACTGAATGCAGCTAAGGCGTGCAGATCGGAGACACCACCATCCAAAGCCCTGTGGTTTTCCAAAGTTAACAAACTAAGAGATATGGAAGATCTCACCACCACTCTGCCCAACCGGGAGGAGACCTTTCGTGAAACCTGGAGACCCTTGCACCACTAAGTATACTGACACATAACTCCAGGAGGTTTCGTAAGTTCGGCAGATCTCCTGGATTTAGCTCTGATCATCGGGTCGAGAGGCACCTATTACCTAATATCCACTCAATTTCTCTCTTCCTTTCTCCTTCACCCAGTTCTCCTTCCCTATTAGGAACAACCGCTATACTTTTTCCTCTCCCCCTTAATGAAACCCCCCCCCCCCCCTCCGCCCCTCCTTGCTCAAATATTGCTTTAGTTATAGGCATCACTTTTTCAAATTCTCTTTTCTGTCCCTTTTCTTTCCCTTTTATGGTATATTTTATTTCCACTCTGCCATTGGGATGCATTGCATCCCAATGCTGTTTGAACCTTATTTTCTAGCATAGATTGACATTTATGTTTCTCTGCTAGGGTCACTATTGTCATTTTGTGCATTCCCTCAGCTATACCTGTTGTCTATCATCTTTTGAAACCAGTATATCTTATGTGCTCAGCTGAGTAGGGTATTGCTGGGACAACCGATTTGTATATTGGCTGCTGTGACCCTATTATTTCATAATGATATTATATGTTACATGTTTATGTCAGTTCCTTGAGATTTATACCGTATCCTCAAAAATAAAGGAATTACAAAAACATGCAATAGTCACCCCCATACTTAAAAAGCCCTCACTGGTCCCCGCCAATCTTAACAACCTATGCCCAATCTCCTTGCTCCCCCTTTTCCTGCAAACTCCTTGAACGTCTGGTCTACAACTGACTCAGTGATCACCTCACTGAGAATAACCTTGAACCCCTTCAGTCTGGATTTTGCCCTCAACACTCCATAGAAACTGCTCTTCTAAAACTCAAAAATTTACCAACAGCTAAAACCAATGGACACTATTCTGTCCACCACCTCCTCCTTAATAAAACTTTACTCCTTTAGTCTCTATGGCTTTACTCTTTGTTGGTTTTCATCATAACTATCCCACTGCACCTTCAGTGTCACATACAATTACACTTCCTCCTCTTCTCTTCCTTTAACTGTCAGGGTCCCACAAGGTTCTGTTCTTGGACCTCTTCTATTCTCGATCTACACCACCTAACTGGGTCAGCTGATAGCCTTCCATGGCTTTCAATACCACTTCTATGGTGACACCCAAATTGATCTTTCTACCCCTCAGCTCACTCCATCAGTATCCTCATACATCACTAATTTACTAACAGACACATCAGTCTGGATGTCCCACCACTTCCTCAAACCCAATCTATACAGAACTATGCTCATTATATTTCCTCCCCCCTTCCTAACCAGTGACACTACAAAGCTTCTCCCCCTTCATCCATCATAATTGCCGCTGCCAGACTCATTCATCTAACCATTCAGTTTCTGCTAATCACTCCACTGGCTTTTGCTCACAAATTAAATTAAAAAATACTAACAATTTACAGAGCCATCCACAACTTTGTCCCCAGCTACATCACTAACCTAGTCTCAAAATACCAACTAAAATTATTCTCTTCATTCTTCCCAAGACCTCCTGCTCTGTACCCCCCTTGTCACCTCCTCCTATGCTCAATTCCAGGACTTCTCCTGAGCCTCTCACATTCTATGGAACTCCCTACATCAATCTGCCCGACTATCTCCTACTATGTCCACTTTTAGGTGATCCCTAAAAACCCTTATATTCAGAGAAGCCTATACCGCCTCCCCCTAACAACTGTACTTTTACTTTCTCCATTGGCTCATCCCCCACAGTCATTATCATTTGTATCTCTTAACCTTCCCTTTTAGATTATAAGCTCTAACGAGCAGGGCCCTCTGACTCCTCCTGTATTGAATTGTAACTGTACTGTTTTCCCTCATGATTTAAAGCGCTATGTGAACTGTTGGTGCTATATAAATCCATAATAATAATAATAAATCCTGTTGATTAAAGCCAATAAATCTTTTTTGTCCACCTACTGCCAGGGCAACATGTAAAACATTTCACATAACTCTAATGGAAGAGTCAATCATGGCTTCATCTTTCCTCTCAAAGCAGAAAAAAAAAAAAAAGTACAGCTCTAGCTAATCACTTAACAACATTTGAATCCTGGAGTATTTTTTAACCCTATTCCAAATATGTTTTCATCAGCTTCTATAACAGTTTCGTTTTCAATTCTATTTAATAAAAAAGGATATAACAATGCAAGACAATAAATACCCATATAATATTCCTGAAATTAACAAAAAGAAAACAACCACCATAAGAAACCAGGAAGGTTTCACATGTGCCACAATATACAGTATATTTACAAACATATAATAAATATAAAAAATACAAGGTGTATCTCCTGGAAGCATATCCTTACATCCATATATGCAGTATCAAGTTTCTTCATCAAAAAAGGAGGCAAGAAACAAGCGAGAAATAGGGGAAACCCTCTAGTCTCGAGTCTACCTGACCACGCTGCCTAAACCCCACTCCCCAGGTCCCCACCCCACCTCCCCTCGAACCACTTGCTGCTTCCCATGTTGGTGGAAGAAAAAGAAAAAACACCCCACCCAAACCCCAAAAGCCCCGAAAAGAGACAACAAAACCAGAGGCAAACCGAAAAAGTATATAAACTATTTATACTCATTTTGGGGGAAGAACCAGGGGGAGCTACTCATAGGTATCTCCCTGATTCTACCCTTCCCTTACCATGCTCCCATATCCACCCTCCCTCCCAATTATTTACCCATTCGAGTCCAATGTGGGCATTCTATAGCGGTAAGTATATTCGTTAATCCAATTTACTGTGATTACAAAAAAGAAAAAAAAAAAAAAAATCTTCATTTTCCCCCTTCTCTTTTGACTTTTCTTCAGCCCCTTATCCTTTTTAAAAATATTAAATCTCCCATCAATTGACCTTACACAAAAAAGAAAAAAAAAACTCACACCCCATAAAGCAAGAGAAGTTATAGTGATTTAGGGGGAAGAACCAGGGGGAGCCACTCTTGGCTATCTCCTTGATTCTATCCAAATACACGGTGACGTTAACTGATGACCCCGCCTTCTCTGACATCAGAGGGGGCGGGTCACCCATTTACATCACAGGATGGCCCCGCCCTCAGCTATATAACAGCTGTCATCGTGAACAGGCTTTAGTCAGCGGGAGCCTCCCATGGAGGCAGAGTTTTTTTCTGTTTTTTTTTTTGTTGGGTTGTTGGACGCTGTGATCAAAGATGAATGGACATCGCGGGACAGTTTTTTTTTTTTTTTAATAAAGGACTTTTTTTTTTTAATAAAGGTCCCAAACTGTCTCCTGTCATTTTTACCATTTTGACACTTTTTTAGTGAATGTGTAGGGATACAATGTACCAGATACCCATTCACATGGGGGGCTGGGATCTGGGAGTCCCCTTGTTAAAAGGGGGCTTCCAGATTTCGATAAGCCCCCCTCAGACCCCCACAACCATCAGGCAAGGGTTGTGGGGAGGAGGCCCTTGTCCACATCAACATGGGGACAAGGTGCTTTTGCTTACTGGAACATTGGACACCCAAAAATTTAAGAGGTCTAAAGTACTTAAAAAGGTAAACTCAGCCCAGCAATCACCCAGTCATATCGCCACAAAAACAGACAACTTTCTATTCCTCTCCAGTCTCCAGGAGTGTGATAGTTAACTGCTGTAGGTTTTGGAACGATCCGATGCCAGGTCATATCCTCAAAACAACCACAAAAGAAAGAGAATCCATAGTGCATTATCACCAAACTGTTGTTTATCAAATAAATATATACTCACAATGGGAGATAATATAAATCACATATATGTAGCAATACGACATGCTGCTTGTCCTGGCACGCATGCATGTGATGTCAGCGCTAAAGCCCCCCCCCCCCCCCCAGAAAAACAATTATATAGTTTACCTTTAATGAGAATATACATGACCTTATCCTAGCTTCATGGGCACACTAAAAGGAACCCCATAGCAACCAGGTTCCTGAATCCTTGGTCCTATCCAAATGTTCTCTAAGGGGAACACCTGGTGTTATCACTTCCACCGTCCAGATAATATTTCTGTTATTACATCAAAAAAGATGTCAGAAACATACTGTGCGTGCAGAACAAATATGCTTACTTGATGTATATGATGATGTATATATCAGCATACAGAAAACATTTTCTCAATACCCCCCTAAGCAGGCAAGTCCAAATACAAATCCAAAACCAACGCTACAATATCCCAGGTAGCAAGTAATTGTGCTGCAAGTTTGAAAATGACTTGCTAAGCTCTTGTTAGACTTGCTAAGCTTCACAATTTTGTTGCACAATTGCAGCAAGTCCACATTGCATGACTCCAGATCAACTTTGTTTGCTGTGTGTAAGGTTTTTCTTTAATTGGTGCTGGGGAATGATGTGCAGAGAGGCGAGTGGTATCCACGAGATCTGATATGGAGTTTAGAGAGGTAGAAATCAAGGAGTGACTAGCCCTAAAATCCCATTGGTGGAACACAATTTGGAATGTTGTATTTTTCCTTGTTTATATGCTAGCAGCTCACCTTAAACAAAGACCACAACAGGTCTAGTGGTGCTTTTAGGAGAGGAGAGTGGAGTGGAATGTGATTTTCCATAAAGGATCCATATATTAAAGCCTTGTCAGACCAGCTGTGGATTTCAATGCAGGAGAGGAGAGTGGAACGTGAACTGCCATTAAGGATTTGTGTACCAAAGCGCCCCTAAACCTGTTGTGGTCTTTGTTTAAGGTGAGCTGCTAGGGCACACTCCTGGTGGATGCCTGGATGGTGGGAACAATTGTGTTCACAACTTTCAAGAACTTTGAGAACGTGATCTTCACATTTCATCACTTTTTGATGCACATGAACCTTATTATTTGGGACTTTATTATTGTTTTTTTAATGTAAATTCAGATGAATACCTGCTTTTGATTTGAGCACTTTTATCACCGTTTCACATATTATGGAATATTGTATTTTTTAATTTTATTACGTATAGGCATTTATGCATATTTGTCTATTTTTGCTGCTTAGCTTCTTGAATTAGTGCACATCGTCCTATACTTAAACGGGGAGAGTTTTCCTCGCTCCCCGTCATTTCTCTACTGGACATCACAGAGTAAGGAGGGAAGGATCTTTCCCTCCCTGTCTCACTGAACCCCTGGTAACATCTCTGCAAGGTAGGTGGCTCCATTCATGGTGACTTCTGGATTTTCTCTATCCAATATCTTTCTGCCTATCATTGGCTAAATTTAAATATAAATTTAATTTCATTTATTTATTTGGCTATTTTAATGGTTTAGGTGCTGGATTTAAATGTGGGCTGATCTTGATTCCTCCCTCTCCAGACCTCCCCAACATTTCTTTCACATTGAAGTCTTTCTCTCCCTACATCCCACAATGGTGCTCCTGTCCAATTGAACACCAAGGATGTCTTTTGTAATCAACGTGGATTCTATTATTGAAAGTACACCCAAGGTAAAACTAATTAAATACTCTCAATACAATAAATCAGATTCTTTTAACATATACAAATATATATTTTCCCAATTATTTTTGTCCTGTTTTTTCAGCTAGGACACTATATATTCTGACTATATAAGTATTACCTCTGCAAGTTAACCGGTGATTCAGGAATATAATGAGAGGGGGCTATTCCAGGGATTAACCTTTTCATTACCTGGTGATCTTCAGCCTTAATTTGTAATCCTCTGTTACAATTTTTTTAGGTAAGGTTTAGAATTTTGTTTTGCTTTATTATTTTTTGTTTTGCTTACTAGTTAAACATGAATTCAACTTAAATAATCACAATATATCAATATGGATTCATATATGTTTTATGCAATATTTTACAAATTTTCCAATTTGATATACGGTTTATAAGAGCTCTTTCTATGATAAATTATTAATTTACACTGTATTGATTGCTTTTCTTTATGTAAATTCCAGTCTTACTAATAGTACCACATGATCTCCTGAAGAAGCTCCAACAGAGCGAAACATGTTGAGAAAACAAGTGGTATCTGCATTATAAATTGTTGTTGCATTTTATAACTTAATCTTTTGGAATATTGTATTTTGTGTGGCCTCAAAATAGGCTTTTTTAAATCAATTGTAATAAAAATTTTTCTTTTATCAGAACATGGTTTAAACATTCTTTGAACACTGACACCTTTAAAGTCCCAAGGCTCCATGCCTAAAGCCCTTTCTTCTAGTGCACATCATCACTTCATCACTGTTTCGCATAGTATCGCATATTGCTGCAAATTTTGTTTTGTGTTTTTTTTTCCTCTTATTATTGCATCATTTTTATTGTTTTTGAGAATGTTCTTTTTCATATTATAAAATGTTTTTATGTTTTGTTAAAAACAATCCAGTGTAATGTGTTGATTTTATTCAAATATTTTAATAAATGTTTTATAAAAATCAGTTTTGTCTTAATGCACTATTCAGTGAACTGAGATAAATTTTTTAGGGAAATGGTATAATATAGGCCAAAAAAAGCTGAACTAAAAATATTTCAATGAGAGCTTTGTTTTTTTTCTTTTCCTACTTCAGACACTTCGGCTTAAATTTTGCAATTCTTCTGACAATTCACCTCTCTTCATTTATTAGTGAATAGACCCAATAAAAACGGACACTTGGACAAACAACAAGAAAAACTAGTGCCAAAGATATTAATGGAAGATTGAGGGATTAAATGCATAGGTGTGTGTAGCCTATTGCATTAGAGTGCGCATCCCAAAGATCAAACAAACGTGTGTGTGTGTGTGTGTGTGTGTGTGTGTGTGTGTGTGATATATATATATATATATATATATATATATTTATATTGTCGGAGCCCTCCGGCCTGACAGATATGAAGCACATAAACACGTCACAAGACTAACAAGATAAATAGACCTGAAGTGTGCCCTGGCCTGCTGTATGGTAAACCCAGATCTGCTGGGTGGTATGCCAGAGAAGGGCGCAAAAGACTTGGTTAGGGAGGTAATGATTTATTTAAGTTTACTGACATACTACAGGGCAAGCTTGCCAAAGGCTCGTGACATTTCTGCTTGTGGATTGGGAATGTATCGAGCGAAGCAAGTGAATTTCCACCTGCCCATCTTCTTGAGGACGTGGTCCGGTACCCAGTTTCGTGAGGCTGCTGATGCTACTCTAATGCAAAAGAATTTCCAGAAAATTGGCCGGGGTCAAGGCCTAAGTTGGGCAAAATATTTCTAACGTGTCTAGTGCACTGGTTGCTACTTAGAGGGCTAGTAGGGAACGGTAGTAATGGCTGCCCTCCGAGATGTCGGGCAGATGAGCTAATAACTGGTCTAGAATGGCCACGGGGCACCAGGTGTTGCGAGTCTGGGAAGTATGATATCTACACCGGGACCAGACTGTTGTGTTTCGGACACCATGAGGTGCCAGATGAAGTAACTTTGGTGGCGTGTCGGGTGGCGTCTACGTAACATCTTACTGGGGCCGGTGACTGAAATCACTGGGGCGTAAGAAACCGCAGAAAGTCAAGTAGATGGCTGTGTGAACGACCGGGCTGAAATTAACCCAAAGGGGAATGTGACAGGATGGTAGACATGTCTCGGAATATGGCGCTGGTCGCAGGTAGACGTTTACTGTTGATTTGGAGTTGTCTGTGACTACCGCGCAGGATAGTCTTGACCGCATGGGTGGCAACCAAAGATGGTTTGGTAGGATTTTGTAAGGAGATGAAATGCTGGATGCCAGCTAAGTAGAGTCTAATGGTATAGTGTGAAAATGACAACTGTGTGTGGCAAGATGATATGAAGGCCAGGATGTGATGGAAATCTCCTGATACTGCCCCAGAGTTTGAGGCTAGGAACCTGTCATAGATTTTCCAGGCAATACGGTAGGCCTTCAGGGCGTTGTGAGAAAATGATAGATTAATAAGGCAGGTAGCATTGTGAAGGTGTTTGTTTTAATCTGAGGTTAGCTACGACCAAGTGGGATAAGAAACATGGTCGGGTCGGTTCCAGATCTCTGCGAAAAGAATGGCGCAAAGTTAAAACGGGTATTGCGTCGGCCAGAGTATTGCATTTGCCTGGGATGTAGATGCAGCGAACATTATTTGGTGCTGTGGGGATAGTTGCACCAGCCTGCTCAGGAAGGCCACGATGGCCAGCGAGTCGAACCTGCTTTTATTTATAAAATACTAGCTGTGGCTTGGTTGTCTGTGGCAAACGACAGTATTTGTCCTGCCCAGTTACTGCGCCAGACATTAGCTACTGCAATAATGAGGTAGCGTTCGAACAAAGAGAAGGACTAACTGAAGCTGGGAATCAAGAGGATTTCTGACGGCCATGGCACTGCAAACCAAAGATGGCCAAAAAATTGATGCGAGGACCTGTGGAGGCTGCGGCGTCCGTGACTACCTGAGATGAAGAGGGAGATGCTAACGGAATAAACATTGACATACCATTCCAGTTGATGAGAAATTCATTCCATCTGGGCAGATCCACTATTGCTGGCACCTCTAATTTAAGGATTTAGTCAGGGTCTTGTACCTGGGAGAGAAACACTAGGAGGCGTGAGATAAGGGTCACCTCGAGTCTGGCTTTTTAAGTGCTACTAAAAAAGATGACGTGGGCTGTATGAGCACCACTGAGTGTGCTTGCAGCGATTGCAAGGAGTATATGTTGAGATGTATGTTTGCAGCGATTGCAAATGGGTATATGCTGAGATGCTTGTTTTTGCAGCGATTGCAAGGAGTATATACTGAGATGCATGTTTTGCAGCGATTGCAAGGAGTATATACTGAGATGCGTGTTTTTGCAGCGATTGCAAGGAGTATATACTGAGATGCGTGTTTTGCAGTGATTGCAAAAATGGGTAAATGCTGAGATGCTTGTTTTGCAGCGATTGCAAGTGGGTAAACACTAAGATGCGTGTATTTGCAGCAATTGCAAGGAGTTTATACTGAGATGCATGTTTTGCAGTGATTGCAAACGGGTAAATGCTAAGATGCGTGTATTTGTAGCAATTGCAAGGAGTTTGTACTGAGATGCATATTTTACAGAGATTGCAAAATGGGTATATGCTGAGATGCGTGCTTTTTGCAGCAAATGCAAGGAGTTATGATGAGATGCGTGTCTTGCAGCGATTGCAAGGAGTCATGATGAGATGCGTGTCTTGCAGCGATTGCAAGGAGTTATGATGAGACGCGTGTCTGTGAATGTTAATGCTTTAATACATGTAAGGCTGAAGATCTGAATTCTAAGTTCCACTGTATTCGTAAGCGCCGATGCAACTAGTTCGAACCAGGCTGAGGTGTAAGCACCGGTGGGGTTTATTTGTGAAAGATCGGTCGAAGAAGTTTTGTATTGCCAAGGATATGAATCGTTGAGCTGGTGCTGCGATTTGGACTCGGATCGGTCTGTGGAGTTGTACTGCCAAAGATCCGAATCATTGAGCCGGTGCTACGGCTGGATTCGGATCGGTTGGTGGAGTTCGTATTGCCGAGGATCCGAATCATTGCACTGATGCTGCGACTAGATTCGGATCGGTTGTGGATGTAAGGTAACGAGGGGGCTTGTATGGATTGCTGGATCCGAATCGCTGAGCCGGTGCTGCGACTGGACTCGGATCGGTTTGTGATGCTTTGTATTGCAGAGGATCCGAATCATTGAGCCGGTGCTACGACTGGACTCGGATTGGACGGTGGGGTTTGTAATGCCGAGGATTCTGAATCATTGAGCCGGTATGCGACTGGACTCGGATCGGTCGGTGAAAGTTGGGTTGGCAAGGATCCGAATCGTTGAGCTGGTGCTACGACTGGACTCGGATCGGTTGGTGATGCTTTGTATTGCAGAGGATCCGAATCATTGAGCCGGTGCTATGACTGGACTCGGATCGGTAGGTGAAAGTTGTATTTGGCAAGGATCTGAATCATTGAGCTGGTGCTACGACTGGACTCGGATTGGTTGATGAGTTGAAATGCCGAGGATTCTGAATCATTGAGCCGGTATGCGACTGGACTCGGATCGGTCGGTGAATTTGGGTTGGCAAGGATCCGAATCGTTGAGCCGGTGCTACGACTGGACTCGGATTGGACGGTGGAGTTTGTAATGCCGAGGATCCTTAATCATTGAGCCGGTATGCGACTGGACTCGGATCAGTTGGTGAAAGTTGGTTTGGGAAGGATCTGAATCGTTAAGCCGGTGCTACGACTGGACTCGGATTGGATGGTGGGGTTTGTAATGCTAAGGATCCGAATCATTGAGCCGGTGTTGCGACTGGACTCGGATCGGTCAGATGAAAGAAACACACTGTTGGTGAGTGCTTGTGTATGCTGAGGATCCAAATCATTGAGCCGGTGTTGCGATTGGACTCGGATCGGTCAGATGAAAGAAGCACACTGTTGGTGAGTGCTTGTGTATGCTGAGGATCCAAATCATTGAGCCGGTGTTGTGATTGGACTCGGATCGTTCAGATGAAAGAAGCACACTGTTGGTGAGTGCTTGTGTATGCTGAGGATCCGAATCATTGAGCCGGTTTTGCGACTGGACTCAGATCGATCGGATGAAAGAAGCACACTGTTGGTGAGTGCTTGTGTATGCTGAGGATCCAAATCATTGAGCCGGTGTTGCGACTGGACTCGGATCGGTTGGTGATGTTTGTATTGCCGAGGAACCGAATCTTTAAGCCGGTACTGCGACTGGACTCGGATCGGTAGGTGGAGTTCGAATTGCCGAGGATCCGAATCTTTGCGCTGATTATGTGACTAGATTCGGATCGGTTGTGGATGTAAGGTGACGATGGGGCTTGTGTGCCGGATCCGAAACGTTGAGTCGGTGCTGCGACTGGACTCGGGTCGGCTGCCGGTGTTAGTGGTTGAAGGGGCTTGTGATTTGCTGAGGATCCGAATCATAGGGCCGATGTTGCGACTACATTCGTTTTTTTTTTTCCCCCTTCTTCTTTTTCGGCTGTTGGTATGTGCTTGGTATCCAATAAGAAGTGTAGGGGGTCAATTAGGTGAAGTGTGTTTTCCGTAGGCGGTATAGGGGGTCAGTAGGTGAAGTGGGGGTTTGGTAGGGGTGTGATATGTGGGACGCAGGTTCGAGACCCCGCGCTGTAAGTGACTTGTTCCCGAAGGTGGCTTGTGCTTATTCGTACGGTTCTTACCACCTAGTCGGTAAGATACCAGTGGGCCTGAGTGAAGGCTGTCATGAGTCGTAACATCGCGGATGCGACTGGGCTCGAATGAGGAACGGAGAAAGGCAGTAAGTACAGATGTGTGCGAATAACCGAGTAAGACCTACGAAGCCGTAGGCGGTTTACGAAGGGGAACATAAAGTAACGGTTCGGTAGCAGGTAACCAAAAGTCCTACCTGCGACAGGTGTGGGACAATCGATTAAAACCTACGACCAATCTTGAAGAACACGCAGTGAGTTGGTAGAGTCGGCCTCTGCAATGCATCTGATATGAATCAGTTTGTAAAGTGTATGAAATTAATCCAATATAAATCGGTAGTAAGGAGTATCTGATACAAATTGGTTGTAGAGTGTATGCCATCCCTTACTGTGAAACTGAACACCTACCAACCACCCATCCCCCCCAGGCTAATCAAGTGCAGAGAAGGCACCAGGTGGGCTCAACCACACCCCAATCAGCCACAGAAACCCATACAAACAATACATGCTCATCTCCTAATGAATGAGATGGCAACCCCATGGACAATGAATTTTATAACCAGTGAAGCCTATTGCGAGTGATATTGAGACCAACCGATAGTGACTGGAGGCTTGGGTCTATGGATGAATCGTATATTTGGCAGAAGGAACTTTACGAACGTACTACGTCTGTGCCGAATGATGTCGGGACATGAGCGACAACAACTCCGGGGCAGGTTTTTTCACGAAAGGGGTGCAGAATAGGAAGCATAATAAACTGCAAGATTTTGCACATGACACAAAAAGTTTGGATACTACCTGCGACCATGAGTGGGAACTGCCGACGAAGACCACGAATGAAAAGCCGGAGTGCACCTGCGATTGAATGCACAGACTGCCGAACATGAGGTGAGCTGGGAAGAGTCAGCCATGTGCTGTGCACTACCGCACACTGGAACCGACACAGACCATCCTGGGTGGTCTGGTTAAATACCCTCCGGGCTCCTCCCATAACTTCAGGCCAGTAAACAGGCCTTCCTATATATATATATATATATATATATATATATATATATATATATATATATAATATAAAAATATTTTATTATTATATATACAGACACATACTCTTACGGTAGAGCTGGTAGTGAAATAAGCACGGTAGCACTTCATGAATGGCAGAACTGGTCAGAGGGAGATATTTCCCATCTCCCTGCCTACACACAGAGCAATAATTCTAATGCGCTTGGGGTGATTAGGGTGTGCCCAGGCACACCTGGCACACCCCCTGCGCATGCCTATGATTACCAGTTGATTAGCAAGAAAGAAGAAGCATGCAGCCAAATCTATAATCTGGTGATGGTGAACCCACTGCTATTAACCTAATCCCTTACTGTACACATGAAATGCATTCAATCCAACAATCATGTATAATGATAAACTCTGTGTCATTCTTTAAAATAATTCTATCTATCATACAAAAATTGTTTGTTTCTACGAAACAAACCAACTGTTAAAAAAAAAGTACAAAAGAAAAAAAACTGTCTGCCGACACAGTGAACAAAAAGTGCTTAGTGCAAGAAAATATTATTCATTAGTAAAGTGCATGCATCAACAATTCATATGTGTTCAAAATATTTGCAGTCCATTTTGCAATCCCAGGAAAAATCCAAGAAAGTGATAATAATCTTGGATTTTTCCTGGGATTGCAAAATGGACTGCAAATATTTTGCACACATATGAATTTTGCATGCACTTTACTAATGAATAATATTTTCTTGCACTAAGAACTTTTTGTTCACTGTGTCGGCACACAGTTTTTTCTTTTGTACTTTTTTTAACAGCATTTGCACTTTAATTGTTTGTTTTATAGAAACAAAAAATTTTTGCATGATAGATGAATTTTATGCAATGACACAGGTTTTATCGTTATATATGGATTGTTGGATTGAATGTATTTCACATGTGTACAGTAAGGGATTAGGTTAATAGCAGTGGGTTCACCATCACCAGATTGTGGGGTTATAGATTTGCGCTGCTTGCTTTTTTTTTCTTGCTAATTAACTGGTGATCATAGGCATGCGCAGGGGGTGTGCCAGGTGTGCCTGGGCACACCCTAATCACCCCAAGCGCTTTTTTTTTCTTGCCAAAAATGGAGACTTGCATAACTCTGGCTATAGACTTGCATGGCTCGTGCTATAGACTTGCGGGGCTCTTGCTTTAGACTTACCACTGCAACTTTGCTCTTGCTAGAGACTTGCCACACCCATTTGCTACAAATTGGAAAAGTGTCAACTAGAACTTGTGCTTCAAGTGCTCTGCAAGTGTACAACTTGCCAGGGAAGATGGGCAGCAAGTTCACAAGACTTACAATTTAATACTGCCACAAGTGTGTGACAAGTTATTCTTGCTATCTGGGATATCAAAGATCAAAGTAATAGGTTACTAAAAAGTTGTATTTTATTAGATTTTTTAAATGTATTTTGGATGTTTTAGGGGGATTTTGTTATTAAAGATGTGTTAACTATATGTTTTATGTGCCTGGTTTAAGATGACCTCTTTCAAAGATTTAGTAAAGAAAAGATTGGTCTTTGGAGAAAAAAACATGCTCATACATAACCAAGATGGTAGATATACACAAAAATAAGGGCAGAAATAGAGACTATAAAAGAGTACTTCGTGCCTGACTTTACATCCCTTAAAAAGTAAATTAGACAAAACTATTTAGGAAGCGACGTCAGATGTGACCTGTAACCAGAAACACCCTGTCAGCCATCTTGATTTTAGGCTTTATATGTTTTTTCCTGCATGTAAGTATATTGATACAATAAAGGTTTTGGAGGCTATGCTGCACGAAGACCTGTTTTTTAATTTATTTTGCATGGCATTACTTACTATACTCTTGAGGAATATTGAAGACAAGAGATCAGTGGATCTATGGTAATATACTAAGCGTGCTTTATACAGCCTTTACAACAGTGAGTATATGGTCCTGTAATGTGCACTAATTCACGTAGGGATGCATGGACGTTAAACACATGAGATGTCAATGGTTTCTTTATGCACTAAAGAGTTTTTACTTAAAATGTGAGTATTGTGATTTGTGGAATGTTATTGTTACAAGCAATTTTAGATTTTAGCTTTTTGGGTATCTTCAACATTGATTGTGAAGTTTCATGGGAGGAGTACTGATGAAGAAATTGTGATACGTCAGCTGAAATGTTCGCATTTGGTAAGAGTAGATGGGACAAAGGGGAGTGAATAGCACTAAGAGTACTGGGTGATTGTTGGCACTAATACAATTACATAATGTGAGCACAACAATATTTTGTTGATTATTGTGAAGCTATTGAAGCATACTACACTATATAGTGGAAGGTGATGAAAGAAGGAGAAGAAACACTTGATTGATTCATTCATCAGGCTTCATTTGATCTGGTGAGAGTTCATAAGACCCTGCAGACTTTGATCTTGGACTTATATATTTTAGTGCTTGTTCAGATTTGTATTTAAATATGCTTAGTTGTTGGTGTGAATTATTACCTTCAGTTTAAAGTAATCTTGAATTCACATCTTGGACCCAGCTTTGGAAATAAGCTTGAACGTAGTACTATGCCATTTTTTTTTTAATTCAGCCTTTTTTTACAATGTTCCAGAAGCTTGTTACCAATACATAAAAAACAAGTACTTCCCCTTTGTGATAAGTGTAATAACTAGGGTAAGTTATCTGCTATTTTAATAACATTTGTAACAAAAAAGTTTTGTATAATTGTTGCAAACAAGCAAACTAAACAAACAAATAATAAAATTAACATAATGCATGTGTACCTGGTGCATTGTCAGGTGGCCACCTTACCTGCTGGATCCAGCTGAAAATTAATAAGAAAAACAATGTGCTACTATTTGAAGATATTACAATATTCTACAGGATTCTCAAAGTTGGTGCCATAAACATTAAAAAGTTATCCCTGAGATTTTAAACTGAAAACAGATCTTTACATAAAAAGGTCCTTATATAGTTATGCAACTCTGACTTACTATAAAAATTGTTAGCAACCATAAGAGATCCCTCATGATCGCTTCCCTGTATTTTTGGCCAGTTTCAAGAAACTGGTTCATGGAATGCACTGATGGTCTGACTGAACAATCCGGGGAACACTATGTACACACCATTCACATGTCCCTGGTGGTCGAGACCAGATAATTGAAAATTGCTTTAGTCTTAGATTCAAGACAGGAAGAATTTTTTGTACACTGCTTATTGGAATCACACAGCACGTACAAAATGCATGTATGGTCTCCGTATTATCCAACCTGTTAGTACTAATGAACTTTTGGTCCTTATTTCTTAGAACAAATGTTACATTGAAGTAGAAAGGCATTTTATTTTTTACATGTAGATAGATTAGTGAGGAGTTGTAACCAATGTGAGGGTTTTATTGCTTTCTGTGTTCCCTATATGGAGATACACTCTCTCTAATTGTCCTAACCACCAATGTCACGGAAATGAAAGTGGTGAGTCCAAATTTCTGAATTGCCACAAGAACAACGGTCTTCGGATGGGGACACTTTTTCCCATGACAACCATCTAAGAGGGGATTTTTGTCACATTAGAAAGCTATCCTCCTATTACCTGTTGAGTCTACAAGACTGTTAGCAAAGTGAAATCTCTTTAACGATACACAGAAAATAAAAACTGACAGTAGGGGTTTATCCTTCTTCCAAAATGAAAAAAAAAAATAAAAAAATTAATTTTGGCTTTAGATATATTTTAAGTCCAGGACTTATTTTCTAGAAACGATTGGGGAGTCTTTCTCCCTCTGGCCTCAATGAAGACCTGGAGGTCCACTCAGTAGTCTGATTATTGCGGTCTCATGAGGTGGCTGTTTTTGCCCATATGGTGAGAGTTTTTTTAGCTCCCCTTTTGTGAGTCATCTTGTGCCATTTTGGGGGTTTTCCTATATTTATATTTTTAGATTTTAGTTAGTTCTAGAGGTTTGTAGTATACCTTTTGAGGCACAGTGCACATTAGGAGGTTGATTTTGACTAGCGTACCTAGCCCTTTTCTAGCCTTTTTATTAATACTATTATTAGTATATGGCGTTAGATATTACTACCATGCAATATATACATACATAGTCATACAGTCAATCAATATGTGGGTAGTTAGTAGAATTAATCCCTAGCATAAAGACTACCTAAGGCAATGTGCATGTCTGGCCAACATATGTTATATTTCATTATCTTTTATTGCTGTTTCTTTTATTGATTTATTAATTATTTTCATTAATTTTTAGTATAGGGGTTTGCCTGTGATTTAGGGTTTTGGGCCTTATGGGGGTCGATTCTGGACACTGACATTGACATGGAGTGTTATGCCTTATCTTCTGCCTTTTCTTACTGCCACTGTTCATCTAAACAACCTGTTGATCTGGTAGCTACCTAGGAAGTGCATGGCATTAATTCTAATTTGTAAATTTTAAATTTTTCTACATTGTTTTTTTTTTTTTTTTTTTCTGCATTGTGTCATTTTTCATGCCAGGGTACCTTTGTGTCATTGATTGGAGTTTGCCTGTATGCCTTGTGTCTGGTTGGCGCTGTGTCTGTTGTTCGGGTTTACACAATGACAACTGCTCTCAACGTTGTATGAGCGTTTGGCACGTCTCCTACTCTGGCGGTCCTGGGAGCTGTCATTGACAGGTATGCATTCCACTAGTGGGAGGACTTCCAGCTTCCCACTCAGCGGGCGTTCCATCAGCGGGCGCACTCTGCTTTCACCAGCAGCTATTTGATTGGAATGGTGCTTCCTGGCCAGGACTGGCAGGTTGAGAACCATGAGCCTCAGTTTTAATTTATGCTTTATTTTTACATATTTCTAAGACATATAATCATCATCATCATCATCAATATATCATTATCTATTATAATTTTTTTTTTTTTTAAAGAAAAAAATACAATGTGCTCCAGGATGATCCCTATCCTTCCATTGTTCTTTATTTGGGTGTGGAGTTGCATCTTTGTCGCCTACCCTGTTATTGGGGGCAGGCTAATAGAGGGTGTTCACTACTTGTGTATATATAAGGTTGGAACACATGAGTGTAGGCTAGCTCTGAGTAAGAAGGGCCGTCCCTCAAAACGCGTCAGCTGTATCTACTTGACATGTGTCCATTGTGGATTGTATTCTATGCTTATGAATATTTTCGCCTTGTGAGTATAATGGATTATTTTTACATTATTCATTAAAACTCTTTATGGTAATGCATTAGGTCGGTGCACCTTTTATTTTTTAAAATTTTCAGTTTGGTGTTCCTGCACCCAAGAGGGTAGCAAAGCCGTTGTGCATCCATTGGTTATCACATTCATGGATTACGCCGGGTGGTCCCATCATGGTGGAGGTTTCCATCCATCCAGGTCTCTTTGAGAATTAGAGAATTAAGACTGATGATGACAAGCTCAGGTTATTATATGGGGAGGGCTGGGTCTCTGCAGGGAGAGCTGCACCTAAAACATTTTTTACCTTAATGCAGAGAATGCCTTTACCTTTACAACCACTTTTAATATTAAAGTGAATCTGCTATACATTCTAATTTGGTAAAACTAGCTGTTTTGTCAATGAGCAGGCACCACATGGTAGATGCCATTGCTGTATACCAGCTGTCCAGAAAAGCATGCTTGGTGTGCTGTCTGAGATTGCTTTCAGTTTGCTTGTGAAATCTTGACTTCTCTGTTCCCAAGCCTCACACACCTATCAGCCTACTGACCAATGGGAGTGCTTTGTTGACCAGTAAGTGTGCTTTCACTAGACAGGAGGCCAGAGACAGAGTTTAGTATCAAGAGTTAGGACTTAGGCCCAAAGTGGAGGTCTAGCTGGAAAACTGACAGCAGTCTGAGAGGTGTAAAGCTACTCTCCATTATGCAGCATTTTTAGTTGAAAATATTTTGAATGGATGACAGGTTTAATAAAAAAAAAAAATTATACTAATTTTAACCCTCTGACAGAGCCTAAGGGGGTGCTTTTAAGTTCAAGCATTACATCCAGCATCAGCAAAGTACATATGAGAAACTCAGCTTTCAGTGCTGCCAACTAAGATTCCCATAGTAATTTATGAAATGCACAAGGTGACACGTTTCTAAGTTTCTTACTGTGAGTTTTGGCTAATGTGTCTCATTAGTGTAAAACAGCATGAGTCTTAAGTTAAGTCAACCATACTGAGAAGTAATTCCACAAAAAAGTTCATTACCTCTGACATCTCTAACGATTAAAAAGTGCTACCTATGCCATGTTTAACTAAAGAAAGGATATCTATACATTTTTCTGCAAAGGATCCAAATTTACATTTTACCTGCGCATAATAATATTATACAGGATTTATATAGTGCTGACTGTTTTACAAAATAAAAGAAGACTGTACAGTTACAATACAATTCAGTAAAGGAAAATTAGGAAGGCCCTGCGAGCTTGCAAGCTAAAGAAAGGGGAGTTCTTTTCTCTTAAGCATTTTGCATGGATAACTAATCAACCAGAATGATCCATGGCCAGATATAAAGAAGTGAGGATTTTTAATGAAGCCATGCAACAAATTCATATAAATGTATATGTATAAATGTATGGTTATCATACAATGCAGTCTCAACATTTACATCTGGATCTGCATGTCTGAAATGTAAAAGTAGTTCACAGTTAAATGAGCACAAACAATAATATGATAATTTATGGTACCTCCTGAAATCCTATCCTGGTATATTGCAGAATCTTGAGATCGTAGTTTGACCTTTGACCTTTGCTATTGAATTCCACATGTCCGGTAAGACCTTCCAACTCTACCTGTGCAAGAGAAAGCCAATCACAGAAAGCCACAAGGAACTCAACTTCTTCAGTTTATGAGCTGCATTAACCAACAACATGTATTAAAAATTCCACACATTATAGTATATGTAATAAATAGTATAACAGTGTTATTTTCGTAGACAAAAATATTTTTGTTACAATTTGTCAGCTGTATGTTTTCGGTGACAAAAAGTAAACGAAAATCAATTACAATTTTTGTCAACGTACGAACACGGAACGAAAATGTGAGGGAAGGATGTTTACCCATCCGAACTTCTGCTTTCCTTGGAGCTCCGTCTAAGCCCCAGCCCCCTGACAAGCTGTAGAGAAGTAGGCTCCCTCTGTCTGCCTGCTGCCTGGGAGTTCTGGAACAATGCCCTGCAAACCACGTGGTCAATGTTTCCCCTCCCAGCAAGGTAGCAGTGCTTATCACTGTGTAAAATGACAGCCTCCCCAGACTAGTTCTCTGCCCTGTGCAGTCCCTCACTCTCATGCTATTAGGTTAAGGAGTTAAATCAGTAGGGTGTACCATAGTTTTAGCCGTGCTGCTCCATCAACCAGTGGGAATACTGACAGCTGAAAAGACAAGAGTAAAAGAGAGAGCGCACCGGCCCTAGTGTGACACTGTTTATTAAACAAAGATATAGACAAATGAATGTAGTATACTCACATTGTGTTGATAAAAACAAGCGTATCCATAGAGGCTGTGGTTGCTCTCCTGAGCCCAGATATCCAAGCTGGATGTGAAGCGAACTAACAGTCTGAATAGTCCTTGAGCAGCCGCCAACAAACTGCACGAGAGCCGCCCGCTCTCAGCAAGGATCCTGAAAGCAGAGATACTCCACACAAGGACACGTGCAGGTGATCCTCAGGAGCCAGCTGATAAATGACGCCTGATGGCTGCTATGACTACGTGTTTCAGAGGGCGTGACCTCCTTCAGGTCTACCATGTAGTCTCATAGGAGCATTTAAATAGTGTTAGTCATAAGGTTGTTACCCATTATGTACCATTCAATAGACAATCGCTGAGAAAAGCGATTTTCTATTGAATGGTACATAATGGGTAACAACCTTATGACTAACACTATTTAAATGCTCCTATGAGACTACATGGTAAACCTGAAGAAGGAGATCACCCCCTCTAAAACGCATAGTCATAGCGTCATTTATCAGCTGGCTTCTGAAGATCACGTGCACATGTCCTTGTGTGGAGTCTCTCTGCTTTCCAGGATCCTCGCTGAGAGCGGGCGGCTCTTGTGCAGTTTGTTGGCGGCTGCTCGTGGACTATTCAGATAGACTGTTAGTTCGCTTCACATCCAGCTTGGATTTTGCGGGCGCCTCTTGTGCAGTTTGTTGGCGGCTGCTCGTGGACTATTCAGACAGACTGTTAGTTCGCTTCACATCCAGCTTGGATTTCTGGACTAAGGAGAGCAACCACAGCCTCTATGGATGCGAGTGTACTACATTCATTTGTCTATATCTTTTGTATTAAACAGAGTCACACTAGGGCCGGTGCCCTCTCTCTTTTACTTTTGTCTATTAGGTGTTTACTCCAGGAGTATATAATGAGTTTGGAAATTCTAGAGAAATGTTTAATAATGCATTACAATTTTACTAAACTCATTGGATTTTAGTTGATTAAAATGTACTGGAGATTTTAGTCAACTAAAATACAATTCAGATGACTAAAATACGATTAAAACTAAAATGGTATTTTAGTCAAAAGACTATGACTAAAACTAAATTAAAATTTTACGTCAAAATTAACACTGTAGTATAAAAAAATAATTATTACTTTTTATAACTATGTCATATACATTGTAACCTTGACTACCAGCACCCAATTTATGATGCTGACAATCACAGGAAGAGTGGTTCTCCTCAGACTGGGCAGGTATACAGTTAGGTGAATACAAAAAGCATAAAAAGTCTGAGAATTCACCTTAGGTGTCAGTTGATTTCGCATTAGGGTTGCACCGACACCGATACTAGTATTGGTATCAGTGCCAATACCGAGTACTTGTACTTGTGCAAATGCTCCGATGCTTGACCCGATACCTGGGTAGTCAGGGATGATAGGTGCGGCAGTGGGGGGAGTTACAAGCACTGATCTCCATGTATAGATTTCAATAAAGCAGCTGACAGACACTTCTTCTTCTCTCCCCCCGAGGCCTTCAGCTGCTTTATTGAAATCTAGACAGGGAGATCGGTGCTTGTAACTCCCCCCACCACCGCACTGATCACCCCGGACTGTCCTCAGTGTCCACCTCCGTGTCCTCCTCCGTGCTCCACTGGTCCCCCTTTCTGTTCTCCTCCGGTTCTCCTCCAGTCTCTCTCCGTGTCCTCCTTGCTCCTCCGGTCCATGTCCTCCTCTGGTTCTCCCCATCCTGGATCTGTCCTTCCTTTTCTGAGTGATAGCCGACTCTGTTCATTCGTAACTGAGCATCGTAAACTGTATGATGTTTCAGTTTATGAATGGAGGAGCCTCTGTCTCATGTCCATTCATCTTCAATGCAGCTGAGGCTGCAGAGAAAGGGACTGGGGAATCTGTGTCCTCAGTCCCTTTCTCTGTCTCTTTGTCAAGCCTCTTCAAGGCTTGACAAAGGAGTGCGCATGTTCTGAAACGCGTCGCACTGAACCATGGGATCTGTGACTTCAGCACCGCTTAGCCTCTCTCGCCACACTGTGATCCACTCTGCATTCCATCTGGACACTGGACTTTCCATCAGACTTCCCCCTCTGACTTGTGATAGCAACAGGATTTCCTCCCGCTGCGGCGTTTTACTAGAGCTACCCTACAGAGCCATGCTCCACCGGGTACTGGTATCCCCAGCAGACCTCCTCCTCCGGCTCCTGATTTTTACACCCGTCACTGCTGCGCTCCCCTCGGATGACGGACACAGCACTCAGCACAACTGCTGTACAGATGAGCTTGTTTACATAATTTATCTTGTGAGTAGCCCATTATGGGGGAGATTAAACACGTTATAAAATACTACAATTAGTGGCACTTTCCTGTCTCCCCTCCATCTGTATAAAAGAAGATTTTTAATTATATGAAAATATTAAGCCTTGTCAATTAGCTACTCTGCCTTTTCCCCATATATTGCTCCTTTCTTTTAACTTATAATAGAATATAGTTAAGGAATAAAAATCTCTCATCCCTACTCACCATTCTCAGGTAGTTCATAAGGCTAGTACCATGTTGCCATATTTGTGCAGACCCACATGACAGTGGTTTAACGCCAATTTCCTGACTTCGGTTTAACTCCTGCACCGCACTCACAACACCATAAACAGCATCAAAGAGCAAAGCAGCAGAAAGCTATAAAAAAGTGATTTATTTATGTAACAATATAATTGAAAACGAATAAACACTTTTTCTATCATATCCAAAATCTGGGAGCAGCTACTGTTAACTTGTTTTTTTTAAAGCTAAAAGCTCCATAGTCCTCTTCCTTGTTTTACTTCATCTCCTATTAAATCATGGACCAGAAACAATATACAGGCAGAAAAGTCATTGCTCTTGCCAATGCAGTAAAGAGCCAAGGAAGAGGATAAAATGTACCCACTAAAAACAAGTTAGGATTGGCAGCTCCTATGTTCGTATCCTGAGAGGTTCTATTAGAGCTGTGGACTTTGGAAATTTGAAAAGAACCAGGACAAGTCCACATTTAGTAAAAACCCTCTTACTCCATCCTCTCCCCAAAATAAAGTAACCTAGGAACACCTATTAAACTGTTTACATACCTCAGCATGTCAGCCACTGTCTCTTCCACTGTTTACAACTTCCAAGGTCGAACCCCCACATCAGCAATGGTCATATCTGCACAGTTAGCACTTGTAGGCTTGAATGTGGCCATACTTTTGCCTTTTGTCAGGCTCAAATTCTATAAAAGTTTATGAGGGCTTAACACTCAGAAATGGTCAGCAAGATTTTGACCTGGAAGAGGTAAACTATGAAGGAGTCAATAACTGTATTGCTGAGGTAAGTGAACAGCTGGGTTGGGGTTTTCTAGGTTATATGACTAGTGAGTGTGGACCAATAAAGTTCTTACCTATAATGAAATTCCCTTTTAATTATTATGTAAACCCACTGCCACTAACCAGCAGGAAATAGATACTGTGACTCAGTTGAAACTATTTATCACATCATATTCGCATACATTTTGGAAAGTTATTGATCTGCATGTATGCGATAGACAACCTTAAGAAAATATAAATGTCCTCAATTTTAAAACTGAAGTTTAATCTGCTTATATATTTTTCCTTCCCTGGCCCCTCTCAGCAACATGTCAATTACTTTTAATAAAATCTGTTTTTAATTACAGTACATAC
Organism: Aquarana catesbeiana; assembly: GCF_042186555.1. Taxonomy (NCBI): domain Eukaryota; kingdom Metazoa; phylum Chordata; class Amphibia; order Anura; family Ranidae; genus Aquarana; species Aquarana catesbeiana. The sequence goes on along the minus strand of NC_133333.1, from coordinate 125,617,299 downwards.
CTTATTTTAAACCCAGTGACATCATCCCTTGGTCTCTGTGTTTATCTACGCAATGCAGGCAGGTCACAGCTGCTGGGAGGGGCCAGCAGGGTTCTGTACAAAGCTTTCTGACAACATCATAAGTACTTCCTCAGTACACATCTCAAGAGTCTTAAATCTTGATGCAAGCTGTACGCTTGCTCTTGGGAGGAGTTCTGCAGATATGAGAATGCCTTGATGGGTGATGTCATTCTGGAGGAGCCTACAGGCTGTCCCAGGTAACGCCCACATGTAATCCTCCTGGAGCTGTGTGGAAGTGCTTTTAGGTTGTTTGGGGGAAGGGTGGGGCTTTACTAAAACACTGTCACCTTGCCCTGAATGAGCAGGTTAAAAGTGAACATTTAAAAGGAATACAATATTTTTGAAAAAATGTTTATAGCTACACGTGTGATCATTTATACGCTTAATATATGTTATTTAAAACAAATTTGTTTGCATGCATAGATGGTAATTACTGTATCTAGGCAGCCATATGAAATTCTCATCTCACTGTTGATTGGTTGCCAGAGACCACATGATGTAGATTGCCTAAGCTGGGTAAAAGTAATTTTCTATTCATACTAAAAGAGGTACTTTTTTTGTAAAAATTAATCTAAGCTGGTGATGCTAACATGTGCCATATTCAATCATGTGAAGTGTAAATTGTATAATCCAAACAACAAGCTGACAGTGAATTGCTTAAACTATCTAGCAAAAGCTGCAGTTGTGCTAACATCAGAAAGATCACTCAACCTTAACTGAGTTATTTGTAATAAGCTGCAGACAGAAATCCAAACATTATCTCACATGCTCATTTGAAGTGTTGTTTCTGAAGCCTGTGTTCTAAAACATTAAGTTTGAATCATATTGATGACAGATAAAACATGTTTTAATATAATGTAAAAATAGCTTTTCCTTTTTTGAGAGACTAGAAGAAGCCTTCAATGTATGTGGGTGGGAAATCCTTCCCCTACTAGACTGTACTTTTAAATTAATTAAAATATGTGCTTAAAGTGATTGTAAAGGGATCTTTTTTTTTTTTTTTTTTAAATAACAAACAGCTCGTTTTGCACAGAGTGGCCCCGAACATCCTCTTCTGGGGTCCCTCGGCAGCTCTCGCGGCTCCTCCCTGCATCAGATGACCCCCTATGAGAAGCTCTCTCCCGAGGGGGTTACCTTGCATGCATGCTCTCGAGTCCAGTATTTGCGTCCACAGACAAGAATGCCAGACTCGGCCCCCACCCCGGCGCCCGCCTAATTGGATTTGATTGACAGCAGTGGGAGCCAATGGTTGTGCTGCTATCAATCTATCCAATCAAGAGCCGGGACAATGTGGAGAGAGGGGCAGAGCGTGTCCCTGCCGAAGAGATGAAGGGGCTCAGGTAAGTAAAACGGGAGGGGGGGCTGGGGAGCCAGTGACTGCCAGGTGTTTTTTCACCTTAATGCATAGAATGCATTAAGGTGAAAAAACACGGGGGTTTACAACCCCTTTAACTTGCCACGTAAACAGACATAAAGAAGACTGGGGATGTTTTAGCCTTCATTTTTCGTGTCATGTAAGCAAGATAAGCAATGTTTTTGTATCTGCAAAATGTTATTAATATAGCAGTCCAGGCAACAAATAAAATTGTTCAGTGAATTTTATAAATCCATAATTTCCCCCTCCCTCCTACTGAGCAATGCTAATAACACCAATAAATTCAGTGAAATGTGAAACTGTTTAAATAAAACCCTTGCTGTAATCCCTAAATCTCAATATATTTGTAACAAAGGTTGAATTACACACCCTTTCTTCTTGTTATATTATTTAACTCATAATAAGCCTCATAAATACATAACTACAGTATATGCCTAGCTGTTGTGTTTTATTATGCAGCAAATGAAGAGGAGTGTGTACTCTAAAAAGGGTTCCGATTTACTAAACGTTGATAATGTTCACACAATAAATTTTGTGAAGATTCACTACAATTATCCAATTATTTTAAAAAAGAAAATCCCTGGGTTACTTATTTCACCTGCACATTATTGGATAATTGAAGTGAATATTCACATCATTTATTGTGTGAACATTTTTAAAGTGGTATTTAACCCAAAACAAAAATGTAATATATTGCAACTTACCAATCATTAGATGTAGTGGTTGCATTAGTTTTCTTTTTTTTTTCCTTCCCTCTGTTTTCACCTGGTGATCTGGCCAGTAACACAACTCCTGTATTAGAGTGCCTCCACTCTAGATGAATGAGCACAGGCAGGGGTGGGCAGAAGGGGAATCTTCCCTGGGAGCAGCATGTATTGTAGGGATGGGGGGCGCCGCAAATTCTATCTACTATATGGCTGACAGGAGTAGTGACAACGGCAACCATACTTCTGTCAGCCCAGCGCTGGAAGCGGCAAGGAGAGGAGGGGAGATCCAGGAGGAGGTGTGGCCTGTGGTCTCCCTCCTCCTCGTAAGCCTGCACATAATGAAGGCAGGGTGCAATTTGACATCTTTGCCCTGGGCACTGGATGATCTTGTCCCAGCACTGAGCACAGGGGCATATTTGCACAGCAGCATTTTCAGTCTGGGGGAGGGGGAATGTTAATTGGACTAGCAGAATTAAATACATTAACAAACTGAAGCCAAACTTCAGCTTATACTTTATAATCAGTTACAGCAAATAGTTTTCTTTTTCTTTTGGGATAAAGGTTTTACATAAATAAAACAATGCTGTTCATTGTAAGCACACCTGCTAGTATTATATGGTTTGACTGATCTCTGTAACTGATGCATTCTACTGGAGAGCTTGTTCTTTTAAAAAACAACAGACTTACTGGCTAGATCACCAGCTAAAAGTGGAAGAAAGAAAGTATAAAAAAGAAAATGAAAGCGGCTATCACATCTAAGAAATAGTAAGCTGCAATATAATAAATGTTTTTTTTGGTGTTTATTACCACTTTAACTCCTTTTAATAAATCAGTCTCAAACTATACATATGCTAAAGTAGAAAAGCTACTCACTATTCTAGTGTTCTATTGTTAGATCGATCAGAGACCCCAGAAGGCAAAAGAGGAAATGAATTTGTTCTAATATAAATACATATATGTTAAGTTATAATGTAAAGGCCCACAGTAAAAAAGACCAGATATACTTCTGATAGCTCTAAAGATTTTAAATGGATTTAAATAAAAAATATCAAATGATGATGTATTACCTGGTAATTTCACAAGGCAGGGAGAAGCACTACCCCGTCACTCATGTTAGTAATAATCCACTCTACATAAGTGTTTGAGTTTTTACAGACTTACTCTTTTTTTCTGTATTTTTTGTGTGAAACAATAAATTGCTTTTTGATGTTACTTTAAGCAAGGACCGAAGAACATATTGTCCTTACTCTTATAGCTTTGAAATATTACTATATGTTTTCAGAACTACCAAACTTTTCTACAACTACCGTGGGGGTAACACATGAATAATAGGATTTTTCGTCATACTTACCTGTAAAAACCTTTTCTTGGAGTACATCACGGGACACAGAGCAACCATAATAATGACTATATGGGTTATACACCACTTACTGGTGGATGGACACTGGCAGATAGTCAAAACAGGAAGTCCCCCCCTATACAACCCCTCCAACACATGAAGAACCTCAGTTTTGTAGCAAAGCAATGAATATCCCAAAAAAGATGGGAGGAGCCTCTGTGTCCAGTGATGTACTCCAAGAAAAGGATTTTACAGGTAAGTATGATGAAAAAAATCCTAATTTTCTTTATTGTAAATCACAGGACACAGAGCAACCATAATAATGACTATATGGGATGCCCTAAAGTAATGCACTTGAGGGGAGGGAGACAATTATAGAAACTGCCACCTGAGAAGGACTTCTACCCCCCAAAACATACTGTGGCCAAAGCAATATCCTCCGTGGCTTTGATATCCATCTGGTAAAATTCTGTGAATGTATGAACAAAATACCATGTAATGGCCTTAAAATCCTGAGCCACTGACTCCTGATGGTGGATGACCCAAGATGCCCCCACACACCTGGCAGCAAGCGCTTTTACCAAAAAAGGGGTGGGGGACCTTGCCCTTTCAAGCCATAGGCTTGAATAATTAACTTGCAAATCCAATGAAAATAGTTAACTTGGATGCCTCCTGCTCATCCTGGGCTCTACTGATAGCAAAAAACAGGATTCCTGACCTGTACCGACAAATCAAGTAATTCTGACCACCAAAACTAACTCCAGAGTATGCAGTGATATAACTCCTGCCAACTGAGGATCAGAAAAGAAGGCAAGACATTGGGGGTTATTTACTAAAGGCAAATCCACTTTGCACTACAAGTGCACTGCAAGTGCGCTTGGAAGTGCAGTCGCTGTTGATCTGAGGGGAAGATCTGAAATGAGGGGAAGCTCTGCTGATTTTATCATCCAATCATGTACAAGCAAAAATACTGTTTATTTTCCTTGCATGTCCCCCTCGGATCTACAGCGACTGCACTTCCAAGTGCGCTTGCAGTGCACTTGTAGTGCAAAGTGGATTTGCCTTTAGTAAATAAACCCCATTGTCTTGATTCAAGTGAAAACTAGACACCATTCTAGGCAAAAAATGAATGAGGACGCAACATCGCCTTATGATGTGAGACCAAGAACGGCTCCTTGCATGAAAATAACACTTACCGGTAATGGTATTTCTGGGAAGTCTTCCAGGACAGCACCCTGAGAGATGACTCAGTTGTGAAAAAGTATTGACCCACACCAGTGTACGAGAGTGAAAAAAAAAAAAACACCTCAATTCATATACTAGTTCAACCACACCAATAGAACGGGTGGGAAGTAGGCCTGCCCCTCCTGGAAGACTTCTCAGAAATACCATTAATGGTAAGTGTAACAGGTTATTTTCTCAAGTCGTCTTCCAGGACGGCACCCTGAGAGAAGAGCAAGTAGCCCAGGCCTACCTTAGGGAGGGACAACAGCCTGTAGAACTTTTCTACCAAAAGGTCAGATCCTGAGGCGAAAACTCCACCCTGTAGTGCCTCAGGACGGTGCTCTGGCTTGACCATGTAGCTGCTCTGCATATCTGCTCTACCGATGCTCCGACTCTTTCTGCCCAAGAGGTCACCAGAGACCGGAGTAGAATGTGCCCTGAGGTTTGGGGAAGCCGTCCTACCTGATTTCTCATAGGCTATAGTAATGGTCTGCCTGATCCATCTCGCTATGACTGCCTTGGAAGCTTGCTGACCCTATTTCTGTCCAAAAAAAATAACTAAAAGCTGACTGGATTTCCTGAACTCCTTCACCCTATCCAAATAAATCAACAGACAATGTCTGACGTCTAAACAGCGAAAAGAACTTTCATTCTCATTCTGAGGATTAGAACAAAAAGACGGAAGAACAATCTCCTGTGAAACTTAGAGGCTACCTTCGGAAGGTACAGGGGATCTTGCCTAAGAACAACCCTGTCCTCAAACAACAGAAAAAAGGGCTCCTTAATTGACAGAGCCTAGACGTCACTTATCCTTGTGGCCGACGTAAAGACCAGTAGGAAAGCTGTCTTGAGGGTGAGTAACTTAAAGTGGATGTAAACCCAATGTCATCCTTTCTAAACTACTGCTATAGGGGTTATCTATAAGGATATACATGCCACCTGCATGTATCTTTACCTGTCAAATGTCTCCCCTCTATCTGTTATGAGACCCGAAAAACTGCAGATTCTGTTGGTGGGTCTGTTGTCTGGAGCTCGGTGGGTGGAGTCGTGATGTCAGTAGACTCCCCGCCCACCTCTACACTCCCCTTGTCAATACGCTTTTTCTCCTGTGTATTTCTTACACTGAACTTGTGCTAACATCCAGTGAAAAGACAGGAAAGTAACCACATGACTTCAGCATGCCAAATCATGCTGAGGTGTGGAACAGCCAATCCTTGCAAAGCTGCTGAAGAAAGGAGTGGGGGTGGGAATTAAAAAATAATGCATGTCTTAGGCTAGTGCACGAGATATGTAAATCACCTGTCACTCACAGCAAGGGGGAGGATTTGACAAAGTTTTTCTCTGTTTGTCAAGTTTTATCTCACTGAACAATAAAAGAGGATTGCTCAGAGCTGAATTAACTCTTTGTAGCAAGACTGGGCTTAAATGATAGGAAATCTCTACATTATGACATAAAAAAAAAAATTTCGGGTTTACATCCACTTTAAGAGGGGTATAAACCAACGGTTCAAAAGGTGCCCTAGTTAGGGCCTCTAAAACTAATGGTAGGTCCCAAGGTGGAAATTTGCTCATTAACACTGGGGACATTCTTTCTCTTGCCGTCAAAAACCTTTTAATCAGAGGATCAAGAGAAAGTCTTTTGTCCAAAAAACTGGACAGGGCTGCTACTTGAACCCTAAAGGTCTTGGCTGCTAGTCCCTGATCTTTGCCATCCTAGAGGAAATCCAAGATTGCGGGGATCTCTTCCTGGGAAGTCCCTTTTGCCAGTGGGAGAAGACTCCCCACACCTTAGCATAAATACACCGGGTAACCGGCTTTCTACTTGAAAGGAGGGTGTCAATTACCTTCTCAGAACACCCCCTCTTGCGCAGGTTCTCCCTCTCAAGAACCAAGTCATCAGCTTAAAGAAACTGGGGTTCGGGTGACAGACCGGGCCCTGAGAGAGAGAAGATCCTGCCTCTCCGGGAGGCGCTGAGGCGGAGACACTGACCAGTTTCCTAGTGTCGGAAACCAGGTGCTCTTGGACCACCAAGGAGCGATTAAAATCAGCTTCCCCGCTGAAAGGCTCAACTTTTGTAAAATCCTGGAAGTGAGGACCAAGGGGGAAAGGCGTATGCCAGATGAAAATCCCAAACCTGGGCCAAAGCATCCAACCCCTCCGACCCGTGTTCCCTTGAAAGTGAGAAGAACCTCTTCACCTTTCTGTTTCCTCTGTGGGCAAAGAGATCTATCTCTGGTCTCCCGAAGAGGCGACACACCAGGGTGAATACTTCGGGGTTCAATTCCCACTACCCCTGGTGGATAGTCTGCCGGCTGAGATAGTCTGCTTCAATATTGTAAGCTCTTTTTTTGTGTACCGCTGAGATAAGATGGAACTCTCTGTTCTGCCCATTCCAGAAGTTCCTGGGACAAGGACGGAAGGGAGCACGACCTGGTGCCTCCCTGATGATTCAGGAAGGCTACCACAGTTGCATTGTCAGAAAGAACCTGGATCTCCCCGCCGCAGATTCTTCCCTCGAGGGACCTTAGGGCCTCTGACCGCCAAAAGCTCCTGGAAGTTGGAGGAGGCCTCTCTTTGGGTTTGACCACAGACTGGGCTCGAAGCTCTTCCGAGTGGGCCCCCCAACCTCAGGCGCTTGCATCCGTAGTCAGCCGGAGGGGTTTAAGCTGAGCCCAAAGGAGGCCCATCTGCAACCTCTGAGAACTGAGCCACCACTGCAAGGACTCCCTCACCTCTACCGAAATGGAGACCCTGTCGTCCAGTGACCCTCTCTTCCCTTCCCAGGAGGATAGAAGGAATTGCTGGAGAGTCCTGGAGTGGAGCTGGGCCCAAGGGACCACAGGAATGCAAGATGTCATCAATCCGAGAACTCTCATTATCTTCCTGTAGGAAAACTGTTCTATTCCTAGAAGGGATACAACTGCTGACATGAGGCCTTCTACCTTTCCCTGAGACTCAGCAGCACAGAAGCTGTTCTTGCCTATCAGGAAACCCAAATAGACCTTGGTCTGAGCGGGAATCAAGGATGATTTTTCTTGACTGACTAACCAGCCCAGGGACTCCAGGGTACTTACTACCTTCTCTAGGTCAGTAAGAAGATCTCGACTTTAAACTAAAATGTCGTTGAGATAGGGGATTAGTGCTACCCCCTGGCGATGGCGGTACACCACTACCTCTGCAAGGATTTTTGTGAACACCCTTGGGCTGGAGGCCAGACCGAAGGAAAGGGCACAAAACTGCCAATACTGCACTCCCTGATCGGAGGGGATTGCAAATCTCAGAATGGCCTGATGCTCTGAAAAAATGGGGATGTGAAGGTAGGCGTCCTTTAGATCTATGGTGGCCATAAACACGTCCTTCGGGAGGTGCCTTCTGAGGGTATAAACACTTTTCATACGGAATTTCTTGTACCGTAGAAACCTGTTTAGCCTTCTCAAGTTTATTATAAGGCAGTACTTCACAGAGGGTTTTGGGACTACAAAAATGTGGGAATAAAATCCCTGTCTGTGTTGCTGCGTTGGAACTGGCACTACCCTGTTTCCCTGAAAATAAGACCCGACGTGATTGTCAGTGATGGCTGCAATATAAGCCCTACCCCCCAAATAAGCCCTACCCTGTTTCCCCGAAAACAAGCCCTACCCTGAAAATAAGACCTACAAGGACTTTGACTAGGGCTTTTTTGGGGGGTAGGGCTTATATTGCAGCCATCACCGTCAATCACGCTAGGTCTTATTTTCGGGGGAAACAGGGTATGACCCTCTGATCCACCAGCTGCCTGACGCAAGGCTCATCACTCTCCACATTACTTTTATTTACACGTGATCACTATTTTAATCGTTTTATACTGGTTGGTTTCAATAAACCTACTTTTTTGACCTCTACCATTGGAGCACTCCTTCTGTTCTTTTCCCCTTATTTTGGTTGGATGAGAGTTTGTGGTGTTCATATTGGATTTATCGCCCCTTCCGGTTTTGTTGGATACTGCTGAGGCTGTTTCAGCCAAGAGGAGATGCCATCCCAGATCCGGGGTCCCCACTTCCATCTGGGAGAGCCACTTATCTGGATTTCCAAGCTTGTCTGATTCGGTGTCGCTGACATCCGGATCCACCTACTCTGGTAAGAGTGTTCAATCTCTTTCACTTCACCAGTTTTGGAATTAAATTTCATGTTGGAAGATCTTCACTTCACAGTTGGACTTCTTATTTTTGTTTCACAGAATCAAATTTCACCATGGGAATTTAATTATATTATTTTAGTTTTTCACATTTCTTAATTGTATTGGTTGGACTTCAATATTCACCAATTTTTGAACACTATTATGTTTTAGTATCATATGTGTTAATACTACCACCTTGTCATAGCGCTACATTTTTTACACTACCTTATCTGAATATTTGTCACATTCCTGTGTAGCAGATTTGATTTCTTCATTTGTATCCACTGGGTTAGCGCAGTTATATTATATTTTTCAAGAAAGTGGGAAAGCCTTCCCCCCACCCTGACGTCACTTGGAGTCTTTATCGGTGGATTTTTGGCTGGGGAAGAGGAGACCCCCTTTTTCTTTGCCCTTACCAGCCCCCCAACGCCTGGTAGGCCCGCTTTCCTTTCTCTCGAAAACGTTTTTTTTAGCCTGGGGGCCTCAAAAAAAACCTTCCCTTATCCTTTCTGGTTTTCATGGGAAACGTTTTGCCCTCCTTGGTAGACCTAGACAGGGATTGCTCTAAACCAGTGCCTAAAAGCAAGGAACCGTCAAAAGGGGAGTCAACACAACCGTGTCTTTGATGTGTTATCTCCCTCCCAGGTTTTCACCCACAAGGCTCTTCTTGCAGAATTCAGCAGAGCCCCCGACTTTGCAGTAGTTCGAACGGTTTCAACTGCTGCATCTGCCAGGTAAGCTACCGCACTACCAATGACCTCTAGGGAGTCCAGGACCTGTTTAGATTTAGAGGTTCTTGCAACATGGTCCCTTAATTTGGTGACCCACATATCAGCATTACTAGCCACACAGGCTGAAGCCAAGGCAGGACTCACAGCCGCTGCATTGGCTTCCCAGGCCCTGCGCAGGAGGGTTTCAGGCTGACGGTCCATCTGGTCCTCAATGTTACCCGCATCCTCAAAGGATAGGTCTGAATGTTTAGAGACCTGGGCCAAGGAAGCATATAACTTAGGAGTCTTAAAGAATTTTTCCTCTTCCTTATCCTTGAAGGGACACCTTCGCTTCCAAGTTTTAAACTTTAACAGCTTCCTCTCTGGTTCCTTCCATTCCCTTAAAATTATATCCTTAAGGGCCAGATGAACTAGAATAACCTTGGAATGGGGCTTAACTAGGCCTCTGTACATTCTGTCCTGGACAGACACCTGTGCAGTAGGTTCCTGAATATCCTCGGATGCATAAACTGCCCTAAGGAGACCCTCCATATCACCTAAAGAAGCCACTTTCCGAGATAAAGGACCAACAGAATCCCCCGATTGGTTCAAAAAGTGGCCTCTGCAAGGACAGTCAAGATCAAATTCAACTCCCAAGGACACAAGAATGGCCTGACAGGCAGGACTGTCTACGTTACACACTGTATGAAGTATAAATCAAGGAGTGAGAAACAACGGCATCTAGAAAAAAAAAATGTATAGGGGCGAACTCTGACCCTTAATGGTACTTAAGACCAATCTCCTTTCCCCTACTGATTGGAGAAAGAAAAAGAAAATCTCCCACTCACATATTTCTGCGGGTGCCACTTCCTGGCTTAACCCCAGGCAAAAAACAAAATATTTCCAAGTCCTGTAATTGAAGTTCCCTGAAACTGGCTTCCAGGGGCTCAACAGTGCTGAGATACAGGACTCAAGACCATTAGGTCCTGCTGGACTGGGAGTGTCCAAGAAGCGACCCCCGCAAGACTTGCTATGGCAGTGTATCAAGCCCTCCTAGGCTAATTCGGCCAACATTATCAGTGTTACCCCTTTTTTCGCAAAAGATGTGGCAGAAGTCGAAACAGAGGGAAAGCGTCAAATAAGGGAGAACTGGCCCTAAGGTGTTACCAGTGCATCTACCCCTATTGCCAGTGGGACCCTCGTTTCACACACAACCTGTCCCAACTTGTTGTAGGACTTGGAATCTAGTAGATTCACCTGCAGAGTTCCCCCTGCCACTATTCTATACCTGGAATATGCACTGACGATAGAGTACAGCACTGTCCCAGACAGACCGTGGTTCATCTCCCTGAGCCACATGACTCCTGGTGCCGCCCTGGTGGTTGATATAAATGCCCCTGCAGTGGCTATTCTGTATAGAACCTACAATAACCACAACATACAGGGCTATACAATGTAATACTGACATATAATCACACACATAGGTTGGACTTGATGAACTTGTGTCTTTTTTCAAGCTCACCTACTATGCAACTATGTAACTGGTTTGTACCATAATCTAGAGCAAGACGAACTGGCCAAAAGCTCCAAGATATTTATGGGCAGCATTCTCTCCTGTGGAGACGAAGTCCACTGAACTGTAGCCACCCTCAAACCAAATGGAGAAACTGGCATCAGTGGTTATTATCTACCAGTACCTGAAAGGAAGAATTCAACCCATCTAGATTCCGAACCATCGACCACCAATCTTTAGCTGTGCAACACCCTGGGAACAGAGCCCTCCCGCAATCCAATGCCTGGATCTTCAAGTTCCAGACAGAGAATGATGCTCTCCAAGACCTGGATTCGGACTGTACATAAGGAATGTGCTTTGACCTAGATACAGCTTCCTACTGCAAAAATGTATCGAAGGAAAATCTTCTTCCTGAGCAGAGATTATTGAGGTATACTGAGATTAACACCCCCTGCGTCTTTAGCAATACTGGCACTAGAAGCTTTGTGAACCTCAGAAGCTGTGGCCAGCCTGAAGGATGGTCACAAAAAAGAAAACAGACAACTTTCCACTGCAATTACAGAAAACTTTGATGAGGCTGGAAACAACCCGGCACATGAAAATGTGTGTTTTCTGATGATTATGGGCCCCGCAAGCTACCTCTTGCAGAGAGGTCATCACTGAACAGACCGAGTCTGAAACAGAAGGATGCCCAGCGGATTGAGATCTTAAGATAGACCTCATATACCTATTCAGTTTTGAAGCTGCTACCATTTAATTGTTTTACAATAATGAGCCCATAACGTTTGCTCCAAGACCTAACGCAAGGCAAAGACTGACCCGACTAAGGAAGGAGCGAACCACCTCAGAGACTGCTCTAAAATTTTATGGTCTGAAATACTCTCAACCACAGCAACCTCAGATGCCTCCTTCACTTAGGAGGGAAACCTGGGCAGTCTCCCATCCAAGTACTAACCAGGCTTGATCCAAGATCAGGCACCACAGTGGCTCAGATCACCCTGATGCCATTGGTCCAACAGGAGAAGTGAACATTGCCAGACCACTGAACCTGAGGGCGGTGTACCTGCCTCACCCTTCTAAGTCATTTAGCTAGTCTAACAGATACATAATAAAGTGACTGTATTAGAAATTACAAACTAATACGCAGTTCCACAAGGATGCAGGCCTAAACAATGTTGGTCTACTGCTATACAACCCCTTGTAGGTATGTAAGTATGCAGGTACCCAGGTATGCAAACATGCAGGTATACAAGTATTCTTGCATCTATGTATGCAGCTCAAGGCAATAAGCACATATGCATGTAGTCCTAGGTAAAAAAAACAAATATGTATGTAGTCCTAGGCAACTAAGCACATATGTATGTAGTTCATATGAAACATGGCAGCCTGCGTTTAAGCAGCATGCATTTATGGAAGCATGCGTTTATTGAAGCATGTAGGTATGTGCTTAAGCAAATATGCATTTAGGCAAGCCACCCACTTGTTGAGCGTGGGGGCCGGGGCCCGCTGCAAACATGTGCCTATGCAAGCTTGTGTTTATTCAAGCAAGCAAACACGTGTCTATGCAAACATGTGCCTATGCAAGTAAGCAAGCATTATGAAACATGTATACTATGCTGCACCTGCTCAGCTGCACCTGGTCCATACTAGTTTTGTCAGGATTAGCCAAGTACATAGGTATCCAATGCAGCCTCTATGCTGCTTCAACAGCCTAAGGCCTCTTCCACACCTGTTGCGACCCATCCTGCGACTTGGGACTGCAATGTCGCCTAAGTCGTACCCCATGATTTCCAATGAGTACCCTTCACATCTGTGCGTCTTCAAATCGCAGCAACTTCAAAACAGTCCCTGCATTACCCCGGTCTGACCTTGACGTGACTTGAGGTCCATAGACCTCAACATTACACAGGCACAGCTGCACGTCGCTGCAAAATCGCATCAAAGTCACAGCAAAATTGTGTGACTTTCAAGTCACACAAATGTGAAAAGGAGCCCAAAACTAAGCTCCTGCAGACCCAATGCATGCCATTCTGGAGACACAACTCCTTCAAGTGCAGCGATGCCCATATTCTTCCAAACATGTGCTTATGCCACATGAATGTATGCAACATCTATGCAAAACGTGTTTATTCAAACAAGCGTTTAGGCAACAAGCTTGCAAGCATGTATACTATGCTGCACCTGCCCAACTGCACTTGGCCCCATACTAGTTTAGCACATATGCATGCCATGCAGCCTTTTTCTGCTTCAGACCACCCCAAAAGTAAGCTCCTGCAGACCAAATGCACACTATTCTGAAGTTTGCAAGTATGCACCTGTTCAACTGCACCAGGCTCCATACTATTTTTGTGCCAAATGCACAGTATTCTGGAGACACAACACTTTAAAGTGCACTGCTAGGGGTGTATCGACTTACAGTTAGTTGTACAGGCTCCTTGGATTAAGCAGTAAGTATGCAGTATATAATCATGAGTTGTCTGACCACACACTTCACTAGTATCCATGGGCTGCCGTTATGTCTCAAGAGGCCCAACTGAATCTGCCAAGCACATGGCCAACATTACCACCCCTCCACTTCCTGCCTATATAGAAATATGCCCCTGTGCCCTCTAGAGGCTGGATTAGAAATGGCAGCCCATACTCCTAAGAAGTACACAGAGCATGTTTTAAACAGCACACTGCCCCTAGGGACTACTGAGAGAACACCAGTCAGATTTTTTTTATTTATTTTTTTTAAAGAAAAACTGCAAACAAATACAGACTTACCATTACTGCTGCAGGACTCTGAACATAACAGGAGTCCAATCTTCACCCATCATTGCGAGCTTTGTCATAAAAGACCTTTAGGGACTGGGTCCCCCTTAATGTGGGATCCAGTCCCCTGGACCTGTATAGCACCCTGCAGGAAAGCACCTTGGTCAGAACAAACACTGCACAGGGTTCCATTACGCAGGGTCTAGCACCATAAGGCCGCATTATAGGCAAACCTCAAGGAATCTTCTCTCCTTCCAATGAGGCTCAGGTACCATCCATTTTGGCTGACAGCTTTTTCAAATGGATCCGAATGAAGTCCATGATTCTAAACATAACTGTCCAGACCTCCAAGTATGCTCCAAGAGCACATGTATCACATAAGTGACCATTTCACCTTACAGACACTGGCGAAAAAACTGAGGTCCTTCCTGTGTAGGAGGGGTTATATAGGGGAGGACTTCCTGTTTGACTATCTGCCAGCGTCCATGCACCAGTAGGTGGTGTATAACCCATATAGTCATTATTATGGCTGCTCTGTATCCCGTGGTGTACGATAAAAAAAAATTTGTTCTCAATGATCACTCCTGATAAATACACTGCATCAGACATATGCATAATTTAACTACAGAGAGAACTTTGAAGAGCAAAACTGAGAATTTTTGGCTTGCAGGATCATAGGCTTAGAGATGGGTGTTCCCAGAAAAACAATTAACCAACCTACAGGTTTTCTAGGGTGAAAAACAAAACTAATGGGCAGATAAGTTTTATCCTACTATGTATCTCTATGATAAATGTTCACATTCAGCTAATGTGTATTGTCTGACAATGGGAATTAGTGTGAAGGATAGGCTTTTGTTTATTAATGTTTTGCAGGGATTTTCAATACTAGAGAAATAAACATTGCAAAACAGATACCAACATAATTGTACCACATCACTTTTGGAATTTACATTTACCATTCAATGGCTGGAGTACCATAGACCAAACAATTCATATTAAACCTTTCCTTACAAAAAGCAGTGTAAAGTGGCACTGTGAATCAACAGACATCCCAAGGTATCTTTCCCTTCGTTTGCCAACCGCCCTGACCGCTCCGAAACCTAGCGCGCTCCTAATGCCGCATACACACGACCGGACTTTACTGTATACTTGGTCCAGCGGACTGCAGTCCGTTGGACAATTCGATCGTGTGTGGGCTCCAGTGGACTTTTTTTCCCAAAAGTTCGACGGACCTAGAAATTAATCATGTTTCAAATCTTTCCGACGGACTTGAGTCCGGTCGAAAAGTTCGCTCGTCTGTATGCTAGTCCGACGGACAAAAACCGACGCTAGGGCAGCTATTGGCTACTGGCTATAAACTTCCTGTTTTAGTCCGGTCGTACGTCATCACGTACGAATCCGTTGATGGTGTGTAGGCAAGTCCGTTCATTCGGAAAGTCCGTCGGAAAGTCCATCTAAAAGTCCGCCAGACAAAGTCTGCCGTAAATTCCGCTTGTGTGTACGCGGCATTACTGACCATGCTACTTAATGTTTACTGCCACAGGGTGGCAGGTGTGTGCAGGATCATGTGTATATATAAGTGATCCTACACTTCCGCCTGCAGGGGATGCACACATGCCACCGGCAGGCCGCTTCTGCTGTGGTAATTCACAGTAGAAGCCAATTTGCAGGTGCTAGGTACTCAATGTCCTCATCTGTAAAATACAGAGAACTGAAATATGCCTAGGTACACAAAGCATATCTCAGTTCTAACAGGGGGGGAAAGGGACGATCCTGTGTCTCTACAAAGCAGGGACTAGAATCAATCTCTTTTCCTAGTGAAAGCAGCGCATACAGTACAAAAAAAACACAGGCTAAGCACACAGTTAACCCTCTGATCGCCCTAGATGTTTAACCCCTTCCCAGTGTTATTAGTACAGTGACAGTGCAGATTTTTATCACTGATCACTATATTAGTGTCACTAGTTCCCGCAAAGTGTCTGCAATATCACAGTCCCTAAATAAATAAAAATTCCATAAATATATTCTATAGTTTGTAGAAGCTATAACGTTCGCGTAAACCAATCAATATAAGCTTATTGGGATTTTTTTACCAAAAAAATTTAGCAGAATACATGTTGGCCTACATTTATGAATAAATTAGATTTTTTTACATGTTTTTATTGGATGTGTTTTATAGCAGAAAGTAAAAAATGCTTATAGCGCAAAAAAAAAATTAATTATAAATTATAAATAAACATTAATTTTATTTGGGTACAGTGTCGCAATTGTCAGTTAAAGTAATGCAGTGCTGTATCGCAAAAAAAAAAAATGGCCTGGTCCTGAAGGGGGGGGGGGGGGGTAAATCATCTGGAGGTCAAGTGGTTAAAGCAAAACTAAACTGTCTGAGCATTACAAAATGAAAATGCTATTTAATGTATTTTTAGTATGTAAAGCAAACTCTCCCATCTATCCATGTCGCCATAATTTATTTTGTTGATAAAACACCCCCCAGCATTTCTAGCCACGGCCATCTTGAGTAAGGGTGGATGAGTCATGTAGCATTTACTTCTAATAAGCCCCACCTCCTTTAGACCCCCATAACCACTGGCCCAGGGTTCTAGGGAAGAGGCCCATGTTCTCATCATCATGGAACCCCCTGCACTGAAGCCTGGTACTTTCAGTCCATCACTACCCAGGGGTATATTTACAAGTATAAAATAAATTGTAGCGCTAAAACACACATGTATTAATAGTGAATATAAAGTTCAAAGTGCATGTAGACGTAATGTCCCAAAAAAAAAGGGAATATATAATCCAAAAAGTTGGAGTTGGCAAAAAGTTGGCAAGAGTAGAGCCTCTACAGGGCCGGGACGTCCCCTCTTTATCCACCGAAGCAGAGCCAAAATGGATTCCAGAAAGTAAAGTGGTTTCTCAGTTCATTGCTGACAGCTGAAATGTAAACAGAACAGTTGCCGGTAGGTATCAGTCATTGGTATCAGCGAGTACATAAAGTCACGTGATCGGTGATGATACGCGTAGGGATGGAATAGGCTGTTTCACATTGCTAGACACAGAACGAGTTCGCTGCTCGTAGGAGAGGGGTTTGCTCTGCATTGTTTTTATGTACTCGCTGATACCAATGACTGATACCTACCGGTAACTGTTCTGTTTACATTTCAGCTGTCAGCAATGAACTGAGAAACCACTTTACTTTCTGGAATCCATTTTGGCTCTGCTTCGGTGGATAAAGAGGGGACGTCCCGGCCCTGTAGAGGCTCTACCCTTGCCTCCAACACTTCACTACTTTGCCCAGGGTGGCATCAAGCTCCATTGATTCTATGCTTATGGCAGTAGAATCCAACCTCTCTGGTAAGCGTATTCCATCTATTCGCTAAAGTTGATGATATACAAGTTGACGGTTGGGAAGCAGACAGGATCGATACACAGATTATTTATCCTCACTGCGGACTGTTGTCCTTTTTGGATTATATATTCCCTTTTTTCTTGGGACATTACGTGCACTTTGAACTTTATATTCACTATTAATACATGTGTGTTTTAGCGCTACAATTTATTTTATATTCGTTACCTTTTTGTCACATGGTTTGTAGCAGCTGGTTTTTGTTTATTTGGGTAGCGCATTAATCATTTCTTTTTTTCACCGTATATTTACAAGTTGTGAGGATATTTGAGTTGATGGATCCTCAAGCACCTGCTGAACACTCTTACTCCTTTAAAGTTAATAGCACTATGATTTGAATATATTGGGCAGCTTTAATGACCAGCAGTGTGGATTACGGATGAGCCTGCGGTTCGAGTGTTCATCCAATACTGAACATTATGGGGCGTTCGCAGGAAATTCGAGCGCCCACGGACAGCACCATAATGAACAGTGAGACCGTCAATGCATTGCGAGATCGCAGTGCATTGATGGCTGACGATTGGCCAAAGCATGCACCTGACCTGCATGCTTTGGCCAATCACAGCGCGCTCTGCTGTGAGAGCCATGATTGGCCAATCATGGCTCAGGGGGCTGAGTCCCAGCCCCACACTATGTAAGGCTGCTTACACAGCAGCCGTACATGGTTTTATGAATGAGAGCATCAAAATTACATTTGTAAAAGGAAAAAAATGTAATTTAACTGCTTGTGGCTGCAATATATTGCCGGATCCTGGCAATATAGATAAAAATCATTGGAAATAAAACAGTTTGGTCCCCCCCAGTCCAATATCAGGCCCTTTGGGTCTGGTATGGATATTAAGGGGAACCCTGCGCCAAAATAAATTTAAAAAATGGTGTAGGGGTCCCCCCAAAATCCATACCAGACCCTTATCCCCTATCTGAGCACGCAACCTGGTAGGCTGCAGGAAAAGGGGGGGGGGGGCGAGAGAGCACCACCTCCTAAACTGTACCAGGCCACATCCCATCAACATAGGGAGGATGCTTTGGGGTCAAGGGCCTCATTCCCACAACCCTTGCCCAGTGGTTGTGGGGGTCTGCAGGTGGGGGGCTTATTAGAATCTGGAAGCCCCCTTTCCCCTACACATTCCCCCAAAAAAGTGTCAAAATGGTAAAAATGACAGGAGACAGTTTGGGACATCCTTTTTAAAAAAAATAATTTTCCTCGCAATGTAACTCCATCTTCGATCACAGCATCCGACAACCCGAGAAAATAAGAAACCGGAAAAAACTCTGCCTCAATGGGAGGCTGACTGCAGGCTTTTTCCAATGCCAACTGTTATATATCAGAGGGCGGGGCCACCCGGTGATGTAAACGGGTGACCCCACCCCCTTCTGACGTCATGTGACCATAAGCACCCCGCCCGCAGACCCCCACAACCACCGGGCAAGAGTTGTGGGGATGAGGCCCTTTTCCCCATCAACATGGGGAAAAGGTGATTTGGGGGAAGACCCCAAAGCATCCTCCCCATGTTGAGGGCATGTGGCCTGGTACGGTTCAGGGGGGGCGCCCTCTCGTCCCCCCCTTTTCCTGCAGCCTGCCAGGATGTATGCTTGGATAAGGGTCTGGTATGGATTTTGGGGGGACCCCTAAACCTTTTTTTTTTAATTTTGGCTCGGGGTTCCCCTTAAAATCCATACCAGACCTGAAGGGCCTGGTATGGATTTTGGGGGGACCCCCACGCCATTTTTTTCAATTGTGGTGCGGGGTTTGCCTTAATATCCATACCAGACCCAAAGGTAATGGACTGGGGGGGGGAGGGGGGAGAACCCATGCCATTTTTTTCAATGATTTTTATCTATATTGCCGGGATCCGAAAATACATTACAGCCGCAATCAATTTTAAATTACTTTTTTTCTATTAGAAATGCCATTTTGCTGTGGTACTGTTCTAAACATGGGAAAGATGCGCTACGTTACAGGCATACTAAGGACACCCCCCAGGCACAATATTTAAAGGAATATTTCATATTTATTGTTTCACTTTAAAGGGTTTGTGAACCCATTTGTAAAAGTCTATGTTCTAGTTTTATGCCAGCCCCACTATTAGTGGCTGGAATAGCACACTATGTTAAGCATTTTTTAAAACGAGCGCTGTAAATAACGATTTCCAGCTGTCTTCAGGCCGGTCATGCAACTTGTGGCCGCTTTCCAGCTCCGACGGGTGGCTTCTGCGGGATGAGCTGTGATCTCCCTCTGACGTCAGCCGGGGAGATCACGTGGCCGCTCAGCTCCACCTGCAGAAGCTCTGTCTCAGCTGTAAAGTGGCCGCGAGTCAAGTGACCAGCCTGAAGTCAGCTGAAAATGGGTATTTACAGCGCTCGTTTTAAAAATGCTTAACACAGTGTGCTATGCCAGCCTCTAATAGAGGGGCTGGCAGTGACAATTATAGGGTTTTTTTTCTCAATAATAGCGGCAGGTCTGAGCAGAGACAGAGAGGGGGATGACAATCAGGAAAGAGGGGGATGAGGGGGGGAGAGAGGAGAGCAGAGCAGGGCAGCCTATCACAGAGGAAGGCACTTTGACCATGGTGATCAGGGCGGAGCAGCCCTGGTTATCGTGGTCTGTTTAGAGAGGCCATACAGAAAGTGGCATATTCAGGGTTTTTTTTTTACAGTTTAGAGGGGGGGGGGGGGGGGGGGGCAGATTACACAGCACAAGCGCTGTGCTGTTTAATTTGCTTTAAGGGATCAGAATATGATTTTTTTTTTGGGGGGGGGTTAACAAACGTTTTAAGTATTATTTTTGTGACCATAACTTGCATATAAGCCTTTAAAATGACCACATTTGATTTTTCGTGTTCGTGTCCCATAGACTTTAACGGTGTTCGCAAGTTCTGGTGCGAACTGGACTGGGGGGGTGTTCTGCTCATCCCTAGTGTGGATGGAGTAGGAAGTGAAAAGAGATGATAAAAGCAACCTGAGTTTTAAGGCTCTTAGTGTTCTTGGGAATTAATTGGAAGATATATGTAGATACATAAGAAAGTCTGCTTTTCATTTACTTGGTGCCATTTTATGTTGCTTTTTGAAAGGAATGATTAACTTTGAACAGTAAGAAGATAAAGATGTTGTTTGTTCAAACTGGAATATAATCATAATAAGCAAAATACTAAAATAGATTGTAGTCTCTAACGAGCAGGGCTCTCTGATTCCTCCTATATTGAATTGTTTTGTAACTGTACTGTCTGCCCTCATGTTTTAAAGTAAACTGTTGGTGCTTTATAAATCCTGTATAATAATAATATTAAAGTGGTTGTAAAGCCTTAAAGTTTTTTATTTTACCTTAATGCATTCCATGTATTAAGGTAAAAAAACCTTCTGTCCTGCAGGATTCCCCTCAGCCCCCCCCCCCCCCCCACACACACACACACACACACACTTACCTAGGCTCGTTATCGATTCAGCAATGTACACAAAAGCAGTCTCTCTCTCCGCTGTCTCCCATCTCACTGGAGAGATTCATAGCAGCTGGTGCCAATGGCTCCCACTACTGTCAATCATAATGGTAAGAAGAGGGAGCAAGGGGCGGGGCCAAGCCACCCAGTATGCGTCAATAGACACAGACAGGGAGGCTCGGGAGTGAGCCCACACAAGTTTCCTCATAGAAAGGGGCACGTGCCGAAGAGGAGGAGCCAGGAGCGCCAACGGGGACCCCAGAAGAATAGGATTGAGGTTGCTCTGTGCAAAACCATTGCACAGGGCAGATAAGTATAACATGTTTATTATTCTAATAAAAAGCCTGAAGCTTTAATGTCACTTTAACATAAAATACAGTATAGCCATTATAATAATACTTATATAACTGCAAAGTAAAATTATAAAATTAATGTGTTCTTCAGTACTACTTAGAAATGGGTCAGAACTGGGTAAAACCTGCTGTCTTGTAAACCACATGATCTGCTATGTCAGAAGCCAGATGTCTTGAACTAAACTGAATGCCACTTACTGCAGGGCCAGTGAAAGGAGAATGATCACAGTTCTCTTCCCAGGATTGCTGGAGTATCTGTGTGAATTCCTGAAAGTAGCTGTGCGATTGATTAAACATAGAAAAACTCAAGATGTTCACTCGTTCATCCAACGGGCTGTCAAAGCGCTGCAGTGAAAATTCCTGATTGAAGAATATGTCAGGGTTAATTATCAATTCAGCAACATCTTACCAGCAAGAATGAACATTTTTACTGTTAATGCCAATGTGTAGAAGCTAGTAGTTTAAGAAGTACATGTAAAAGCTGTTTCCATTAACAAAAATATAGATAAATGGTTAATATTGCTGCTGCTGATTTTTAATATTAGAACACTTACCTGTCCAGGGATCCCGCAATGTCGGCACCCCAGCCGATTTTCCAATCGGCTCTCAGGTGCTGCCGTCGCCATTAGTAGTAAGGAAAACCGTCAGTGAAGCCTTGCGGCTTCACAGCCGGTTCCCTACTGCGCATGCACAAAGAGGGCTGCGCTTTGTAAATGGTCAAGTGGCGGGGGAAGGAGGAGGGGGGCCGAACTTCATGCGGTGAGGTCTCCCGGAAGTGGGGATGGGTACCTGTCAAAAGCACAGTAGTACGGTATATTTTGGCATTGTAATTCGTTTCCAAAGAATATTACATTTTGTATATGGTTTGGACAGATTAATGTTAGAGATACTGGTTTTCGAGTTATGAAGATATTGTCATATGAAATATACAGAGGCAACAGGACCCTTGGAGTAGAAGACCCCCAATCTCTACAGATTTTACATGTCCTGTTTAGTCACTGGCTTGTTAGAATTTTTTTACGATATGAGATGAGGTTTCTTTTATGCCTCGGATACTCTTGGATGCATACGGATACCCAAAAATGTGAAGTTTAGGCATTCAGGCATTTTTTTTTAATTATTGAAATGCAGCCCATTGTTTTTAATGTGCCTGTATACACAGGTGTGTAATCTTGCTCTGCATAAAGATCAGCACAAAAAAAAAAAAAATTCTACAAAAATCTGCTGGGCAGTATTTTTTTCTGTGTGTATAGGCACAAATATACAAAATGTACATGGATACAACACAACCCAAGAAAAGCTAGAATTTTTATGCATGTGCCAAAACACGTGTAGCGCCCTGCTCCTGTTGATCAGGCGCTTGCATGTATATTTAGTGGGTTATCTGTTCTGTACATAGTTCATATTCAATGTTATGGCTAAATTAGCCTCCTTTCCAGCATTGGCTGTGTTGCGTGCAGTTCCACACTGTCATCTGTAGGTGTCATTATCACCACAGGCCAGTGATGGAAGGGCAACAGGCTAATGCTGCGTACACGCGACCGGACTGTACGGCATACTTGGTCCGGCGGACCGGAGTCCGTCGGACAATTAGATCGTGTGTGGGCTCCAGTGGAATTTTTTTCTCCAAATGTTTGACGGACCTAGAAATGAAACATGTGTCAAATCTTTCCAACGGACTCGAGTCCGGTCGAAAAGTCTGCTCGTCTGTATGCTAGTCCGACGGACTAAAACCGACGATAGGGCAGCTATTGGCTATCAACTTCCTTATTTTAGTCCGGTGTACGTCATCACGTACGAATCCGTCGGACTTTGGTTGATCGTGTGTAGGCAAGTCCGTTCATTCGGAAAGTCCATCGTGAAGTCCGTCGAAAAGTCCGCCGGACAAAGTCTGCCGTAAAGTCCGCTCGTGTGTACGCGGTATTAGGTGTAATGAGTGTCCTTCTTCCTTAGAAGCAGCCCAGCGGGAGTGGTTCACCGCTGTGCATTCTGGGAAATGATACTTAAGGGACAGACGCCATTTTTTTCGCTCTCTCACCTCATGGCCTACCTGGCCTAAGGTATGTGACAACCCCTTTTCTGCCTTGGGGCCCTGCTGGCCCGAGGCTACATGACGGCAAGTAGGCCCAGAAGCTGTCTGGGGCCTACTGGTTCAGAGGTGGTCCTGTGCTGTCTGTCCTGCGGGAAGAAGCCTAGCAATTGAAGGATCCGGGGGGGGACTCATCTTGGAGAGGACCGAGCGAAAGGCTGGTATCTCAAGAGGAGCCTGGTGACTCAATTGGAGGATGCATCCTAATCAATCTACCTCACAGTACTGCCAGATGGCTTAAAGGAACTTTGGTACTGTGTCGCTGTATTCATTACCATTACTAAATCCTGTGGCAGAGGATCCTCCAATTAACACTAAATCCTGTGGCAGAGGATTGTTCAATAATTATTGTTCTCATCAAGTCTGTGGCAGATGGAAGATCCTGCCAGTAATCGGCGCCTCAGGCTCACTGGTGCGCATTTGCAAGCGCCATTGCGCGCACGCGCATCCCTGTTGGCGCCAGGCGGGCGTCACTCTGTCTGTCACTCCCAGTCCCCACTGTCTGCTCTACAGTGTTCCGTGTGCTTTATCTGATCTGATCTAAGACTACCTGTTAAGACCCGGCTATCTGTGACCAACCCAGCTGTCTGCCTGCATCTGACCTCCGACTTGCCTACGACTATTCTTCTGTTTGTTCCCTGGTACCTCTGCTATCCGCCTGATACTTGACCACCGGCCTGCCTGACGATTCTTCTGCTTGACCCTCTGGTACCTCCTCTGCCTGCCTGATATCTGACCTGGCCTGCCTGACCTCTCTGTGCCTGCTGTTGTTCCTGGTTCCAGTCCAGCACTCCAGTCTCCAGTCTACTTGCCTGCTGTTGTTCCTGGTTCCTGTCCAGCATTCCAGACTCCAGTCTGCTCTCCAGTTCCAGTCTCCTGGCTCCTGGCTTGTAGTGATTCCTGGATTTCTGAACTGACTGTTGATCCTGCCAGGCACTCATACCACTCCTTACTCATGTGCACTTATTCTCCATTCCAGGGGGCCGTGAGTTCTCTGCAGTTCGGGCTCAAAACCACCAGGTATATGACACAGATACTTTTGTTCGTGCATCATTCCGGCTGCTAGGCCAGTGAGAGAGGCCTATCCGGGTGAGCAAGATCCGTTGACTGAAGGTGTACTAGTCTCCGGGATCCCAAGTTCCTCAGTGATCTGCACAAGGTATCTGAACTTTCCCCTAACCCTTCACCCCTCTACTGCTCAAGTTGTTTAATAAGAAGCATTGAAAAAAGAACGAATTGACTGGTGCATACATCGGTGGGCGCAAGGCCCAGTATAGACTCTAAGCTTCTGGTATAGTGAATTGTGGGTAAGGGGTGACGGCAAAGACCCAAAATAATAATCAGCAGCTCCTTCGGGGGTCAGTGCTACACAAGCAAATACATTTATTATACAGCTTAGCCTCGGTTTTACGCAGGAACTTTCTGCCTGGAATCTGATGTTCATACATCAACATTTGTGCAAAGTACAGAAAAAAACATTCTAAAAAATAATGTTTTTACATTCCTCTAAGAACAATAAAAAGTGCTTAATGAATTATCACATAAACATATGTCACAATTGCTACAGGAAAATAATTTAATCAGCCTACTAAAGGCTCAAACCGCAGATATGAAAAAATGTCCCGCTGTCTATCTGCTAATATATTTTTCTCTGCTTTAGCCTAGGTTCACATTGGAGCAATTTGGCATGTGATTTGACATGTCAAATCGCATGCTAAATTGGCAGTAATTGCCAGCAATGGCACCATCCTAATCACCGCATCGATTCCCCAAAGTCGTCTCTGTATTACTTTTGGCAACTTCGGGGTGCGATTTCTATAGACATCTGTGCAGCAACCCGCACAGATGTCTCTGAAATCACTCCCGAAGTCGGGACTGACATGTGGGAATGAAATCGTGTAAGTTCAGCTGAACTCGCACAATTTCATTCCTGCTGTCAGAGTGAACCTGGGCTTACAGAGAACACTGCACCGTTCACATCAGCTACAGATAGATGATTACACTTTGCATTCATTTTCAAAAGTGACATTCTATTCAACTATTAAAGGCACATAGCACCAGCAAGTGTGAAGTAGGAAGAAGTCAGAGCCACTCATATTGTTATAGCTCAAATTCAGATTACTCTTGAAAATTCCATCAGTATATAAAACAATAAGTGCAATAAGTGCTTTTTACAATTTGCAGTTAAGTGCTCTCACTTCCAATCAATATTTTTAGTAACATTGTGATAAAGCCCATCTCTATAAATGCTTTAACTTTCAACATACTGTAGTAATTACATTTTACAACAGTTTCATACTTTAGTCACCTGTAATAATATCATTATAGCTTTAAGTGGTCTATAGAAATACACAAGATAGGAGAAAAGAATTTACAGCACTGCTTGTGCTGTTAATAAGAAAGTCAATTCTCACCAGATTTGTAAAGATATATGTGTAATAAGCCGAAACCATCCCCAGCTCTGCAGCCTGTAAAAAAAGGAAAGAAAAAGACAAAAAAAAAACAAAAAACATAAAAGTCTGTTAATGCACCTTGAGACTGGGTTCACATCTATGAGAATTGAATGCGGCTTACATCGAATCCAATTCGCAGAACATTTTAAAACCTATTAGTTTGAATCAGTCTGGCTGCATTCACACTCCGCATTGCTCAAAAAACGTGTGCGTTTTCTAGGCATTGCGGTGCGAATTACAGCCACATAATCTTCACAGATGCGTTCCGTTCTAAACACAAATTCTCCCCCCCCCCTGCTCAGCTGATCTTCAGCTACAACAGAGAAGAAGCGCTGAACAGCTGCTTTTTCTTTTCGCACAGAGAATGGAGCTGGAAGTCACATCGGACTGGTGTGAATCCAACCTAAATGTTAATTTGCAAGTTTCATGTAATAATGTATCTATATAAACTGCATTACACCAACAATAATGTAACACAATTGCTTTTCCAGTGACACAGAGACAGTGAATCTGTAGTGACTGTGATGTTATAAATCTGATTGGGACATTTTAAAAGACATATTTTATACAAATGGCATTTTTACAGTGTTTTTTTTTCATACATATAAAATGAGACCTACGACCTTAACAAAAAACGTTTCCATATCTTTAAATATAAAATCTATTTATAGATACCCAGCTATAACCTATTACGTTGCATGCACACAAGACGTTTCTAGAGCTGCTGTTAGGGGGCGTCTGACGTTTTTTTTAATTGCCTCTAAACGCCCCTCCATGTTAGCATGTGTCCATGCACACATAAACTGTCAGAGGCATTTGGAGGCATAAGTGTTTAGGAGCAGTGGAAAAAAAAACACAGTCTGTGCTTTCAGGAGCAGTAAAAACAAGCTGTAAAAATGAAAAACGTCCAAAAATGCCCCAAAACGCTGTAACAAGTTGTTAGCTGCACTTAGCTGCGTTTGGCATTTTTACATTATAGGGAGTGTTTTTACAGAAAAAAAGCTAAAAAACGGCCAAAAATTTTGTTCAAAAACTCGGCTAACAGCGCGATTAACTTTTTCCTGGCAGCAGCGCTGCCGTTTTTTAAACATCCTGTGTGCATGAGCCCTTACCAATTGTGTCTCATTTTCTGCAGCTGAACATCCTGTTAATGTACAGTGTCATATATCTTTCAAGCCAGAAATATATAAAATTTGAAGGCCATGCTTACTCTGATGTCAGATTTCTGAGAATCAATGGGTACCATGCAGTGTCTGTGCCTACACCCAAAATTGCATTATCGGAACTCAAACCTGAAGCACTGGATGGTAATCTCTACAAAATCATTGGGAGCACAATTATTCCCTAATACAGACCTTCTCAACAATAATGTGGTATAAATAGCCCTCTTATTTATTTATCAAACTGTACTGAAGAGGAATGTATTTTCCCCAAAACTGCACGCCTTCACCTTTTCGGGCAGAATTTCACTTTTCATAATAAACAGAAGCCTTTTCCAATGTCTTTTCTGACCCAACCATCCACATGTGCAATATCTTTCACTTACCTAACAAAAGCTTTGAAATTTCATGTTTCTGTGTGAGTTTTTGAAACATGATTTTTTTCTTCCATTACGTCCTCTGGGTCGTCTCCCATCATACACTGCCTTGCTGCATCACAGAATAAGGCGTGATAGGGCATGTTCACCTGTCTGGACCACACCTCCCTTATCACTGTAGTGCTGATAACTTTTGTTTTTAGTCATATGTATTGTTGTAAAGGTAACAAGTTGATATAGTGCCATCTAGTGGCTAATAATAAGGAAGCAATCTGTTTATTTTTCATTATTTTGAGCAGTGACATGGAAGTGATTGATTGTTTACTTCTGGACATCAACTATGACCTACCCACAATGCTCAAGGACCAGAGGAAAACTGAACTGCATTGTGGGGAGGATATAAAAGGGCTGGGAGTGGCCATCTTTGGTCTCTTGTTCCTGAGACGCGTGGCCTGCCAGCAGAACTTTGTGGGTGGGTGTGTCCCACAGGGTTGTGGCCTACCTTGTGAAGGAGTGGAGCAGCAGCAAGGATCCGCCATCGTATCACAGTGTGCAGAAGTAAAAGAAGTGATCATTCCGGAGACCCGTGGAGGAGGTAACTGAGGACTCCTGGTCGTTAGAAAACAGCGTGACAGCGAGGTCGGGGCTCCACACGGACTGAGAACTGCTGAAACGGAGACACCCATCTGTCCGGATCCAGTGTGGTGAAAGGGTTAACACCCAGATGTTTGTTTAACACTACACACATTTAAAACTGTTACAGAGTGTTGCTGGGACTGATAGTCCCACGGAACAAGTGAGCTGGAAAACATTACATTTACACAGACTTCAATATCCAAGAACTGATACTGGATGTCTGTCTTCTTCAAATAAGAACACAATCAATTTTCTGGATTATAATTGCCTTTGTGTATTACCTTGCACTGCGCAACACTCCAGAAGAACTTTCTGTGGATTACAATTACTGTTTCATAGCTGGCGAAGATTCAAGACGTCAGGACTATTTTTTCTTCTATTGCAGGGCCCTGCATCTAGTTATAAAGGATAGTGACTTTACGGTTTAAAGCAGGGGGAGTTCCCTAGTGTATATATATATTTAGGCATATTTGTGTATGTTACATAGACTGTCATAATTATTCACTATACTGTCACACTACGTTGGTGTGATAGTATAGCCATTGTAATAACTTTTATATACATATATCATTTCAGTAAAAAAGAAGTTATTTTGGTTGTTACAGAAGTCGGTGTGCAGTATTGTTATTTCTCCAGCAGGTGGAGCTACAAGCAATCAGGTAGAGGTAAATATATGTATAAGTGTATATTGTGGGCTAAAATTGGCATTAGTGTCATTACAACACTGCACTACAGTTGTGTCAAGGGGAGAAGTACAAGTTTTAAGAGGGGTGAAAAGATCAGAGGACAGCCCGCTTTAAACCAGCAGCTCCACCGTGAGTTAGTGCTACATGTGGGGGCTCGTCCGGGATAACTGTCACTCTGAAGTCAAGCGCCCTCTTAAGAACCATAGAATGGATCCCCCCACGGTGGCACAGTGGTGTGAGGCAGAAGGCACCCGCTCAGAAGTGAGCGTGGCCATGGAGCTCTGGGGAGATATCTGGGAGAAGGAACATATTAACCGAGTGGTAAAAACGCTGTCCCCAGAACAAAGAGCAAAGGTGGTCGCAGTCAGACCCAATCATGAGACATTCCGCACTTATGCATTATTAGAATGGAGGAAGGGAGTTCCGGAAAATTTCAAGGGTACAAGTGTTGAACTTGCTGATAAGACCAAATTTTATCTGACCCACCCAGGGGAAGAAGGGGAGAATCTTACCACCCTCCCACAGATGAGGGCAGAAGTCAAGGTTCCATCACAGTCATCCCGGCAGCAATTGAGCCAGAACTCTTCACAGCCCTGGGGAACTTTGTGTCACAATGTCAAAAAGGGAACCCAACATACCGAAAACTGAGCATTTTCTCGGGCCGATGGCCTGTACCCAAAGAAGAAGACACCTTTGAAGAGTGGTTGGAACAGGCCATGCAAGCTTTGGATGAGTGGGACATCCCTCAAAAAAGCACAAAAAACAGCGGATTACCGAGAGTTTGAAAGGGCCTACTTCCGAGGCTATTCGAAATCTGAAGCTCAGCAAACAGAATTGTGTAGCCCAAGACTACTGAGATATTCTGCAAGATGTGTTCGGACGTACTGAAAAAGTTTCCGATCTAATTTATCAACTAGAACACACCTATCAAGAAACAGGATAGAAATTGTCAGAATATATGAGACGCTTGGACAAGGTCATTGACCAGATTTTGTTAAAAAAGGGGTTAGATCCTCGTGAGGTGGATGAAATTCGAGCCAAACAAGTTTTAAGAGGTGCCCAGCCTTTGGATCCCATCACGCTCCAGTTAAGAACTCGTCAAGACGGAGGCATATTAAAGTACCCCGATCTGATTTGGATTGTACGAGAAGAAGAGGCGATCCTGGAAAGGAAGAAGGGAAAGACTCAAGAGATGAAATAAGTTGTTGGAGTCAGGACGTTAATGTAATGGATGATGATCCTCAGATCGAGCTCCTAAAGACTCAGGTGGCACAGTTAATGGAGATGATGGCTCTGTTGACCGAAAAATCCCTTATTCCACCTGAAGGAGAAGCTAGAAAACCTGAAAATGTGTCCAACTCTACCTTTGAGAGGAGACCTGGGATCTGTTTCCGCTGTGGAGGGGCTGGACACTATAGGAGAGTGTACCCAAGCCCAAGGGCAGCAGTGAGACGGCAACAGCCGGCAGAAAACTTCAAAGGGCCCCAGTGAAGGAGTCAACTGGGTGCCCTGTAACAGCCGCCAACTCCAGTTCCAAGTTCCGAGGATAAGAGAGAAGATGAAGTTGAGCAAACGCCCATGGAAACAAGGAATCAAAATACGTACTAATAAGCAGAGTAAGCCAACCTCGCCTTGTGGATTTCCTCCCAAGCTAGTAGAACCCTCCCCGATCATCCCAATCCAGGTGGAAGGAATCTATACCAAAGCCCTTCTGGATACTGGAGCCCAGGTGACTCTATTATACAAAGATTTCTATGTGAAGCATCTCAAACATCTGCCCCTGCAAAAATTGGAGGAATTGGAGATATGGGGCCTGGGTACCCAAAACTTCCCTTATGAGGGATATATCCCTATCAAACTCACCTTTGACCCAAGTCTGGCTGGAAAAGCAGAGACTTTTGACACCCTGGCAGTAGTGTGTCCTCGGCCCCCTGGGGCTCATAAAAGTTCCCTTATCATCGGAACAAATACTGATCTGGTCAGAAGACTCCTGACACCGCTTGTACAGAAGGAAAGTGCCCCGGCCATGAAGGTACACCCCATGCTAACCCAAGTGTACAAGGATATAGTACACGAACAGAAGGCCCCAGCAGAAGGAGTGGGAAAAGTTTAGACCGAGGTAAAGAACTGCTACAACTGGGTGAAGTGATATGCATGAGGGCCTCTGTCAAGTTGAGTTGGAGACAACCTGGTCGATTCATTGTCTTGGAGACGGACACTCGAGAAGAAGGTGTGGGTCTGGAGATAATCCCAAAAGTGTTATCAACTAAGACACTTAAGAGAAGCAGAGGGAGAGTCTCAGTCAGTGTTCGGAACACGACAGCTTTGCCTGTGAAGGTACCAGCAAGAATGCTACTTGGGCAGGCGAATCAAACAACCTTGGTCTCGCCAAGTGATGTCAAAAGAGAACCCGAAGGGGAGATTCCCATAGAGGACTTCTACCCGAAGAACACCTCTCTTATGCCTGTTTGGATAAAGAGGGCCAAAGCCCAGATCATGAGATGGAGAGAGGCTTTCTCAAGGAGTAAGTTTGATGTGGGGTATGCTAAAAGTGCAGAGGAAGAAGTGGAGGAAGACAAACCTTTTCGAGAAAGGGTTAGGAGGATCCCATTGGTAGATCTGGAGGACCTTCGAGAACAGCTGGCTGAGCTGAAAAGGACTGGGATTATCAGGGAATCCAGGAGTCCATATGCCTACCCGATAGTGGTAGCGAGGAAGAAAAATGGGTCACTATGGCTGTGTATCGACTACAGGACTCTGAACCGACGGACCATTCCCGATCAATACACTACCTCTTGTATAGAAGATGCCCTACAGAGCCTGTCAGGAGCGAAGTGGTTCAGTGTATTAGACTTGAAGAGTGGTTATTACCAGATCCCCATGAGTCCTAAGGATAGGGAGAAGATTGCATTCATTACCCCCGTGGGGTTCTATGAATTTAACCGGATGCCACAAGGTCTGTCTGGGGCCCCAGCAACTTTCCAGCGGCTCATGGAAAAGATGGTGGGCGACAGGAACTTTATTGAGGTCCTAGTATACTTAGACGATATCATAGTATTTGGCTGAAATCTTGAAGAGCATGAAGAGCGACTTGAAAAGGTCCTGAAGAGATTACATGATGAGGGCTTGAAACTTTCAATGGAGAAATGTCAGTTTTATCAATCTTCAGTGAACTACCTGGGGCACATTGTGTCTGAAGAAGGGATAGCAACTGACCCTGAGAAGTTGGAAGCTGTTACCTCTTGGCCCAAGCCCACGAATGTGACTGAGCTCAGGTCATTTCTGGGATTCTGCTCCTACTATCGGAGGTTTGTGGAGGGGTTTGCGAAGATAGCCCACCCGCTCACGGAACTATTGAAAAATCAAGAACAGGCTGATGTGGATTCAGAGAAACCTACGAGGCGGAAAGAAGGGCCCAGAAAGAAGAAGGAGTCTATTCAGGATCAGTGGACTCCGCAATGTGAGGAGACATTCAGACAATTGAAGTGGAGCCTTACCACTGCTCCAGTGTTGGCTTATGCAGATCCTACCAAATCCTATGAACTGCACGTGGATGCCAGCAGAAAAGGGTCTCGGCGGAGTACTCTACCAAGATCATAATGGACAATTAAGGCCCATTGCTTATGTGAGCCGGAGCCTATCCCTTGCTGAGTAGAACTACCCCACTCAAAAACTTGAGTTTCTGGCCTTGAAGTGGGTCGTAGTAGACAAGTTCAGAGATTACCTGTATGGTGCAGAATTTGTGTTTAAAACAGATAACAACCCCCTCACATATTTGCTTACCTCCGCAAAATTGGATGCTACAAGCCATAGGTGGTTGGCTGCTCTTTCAACATTCTCCTTCAGCTTGAAATACAGACCAGGAGTGGGCAACAGAGATACAGATGTGCTGTCAAGAAGACCCCACAGTCCCTTGAGTTCCCAAGAGGATTGGACTCAGCTTGCCCCCGAAGGGGTAAGAGCCCTTTGTGAAGGAGCAGAAAAGCAGGAGAAAGGTGGAGCCAGAGCTGAAGAGATTGGAGTGACTACAGCAGGGGTGCCCAGGTACTACTGTAATGTCTCTCAGATTGCAGGAGAAGGTCTACCTAAGTTATCAAGGAAAGACCTTAGGAGAGATCAACAGGAAGATCCACTCTGCAGCTTGATACTGGAAGCTTTGGAGTCAGCACCCCAATTTACTTTTGAAAAGTGCTCGGATGGAAGCTCTGTTGTTGCATAAAGAGTGGAGTCGGTTGCAGTTGCAACAAGGGGTGGTCTACCGAAGGGGCCCCTCTGAAGATCTGGAGGAAAAGTGGCAACTGTTTCTGCCAGAAAAACACAGGGAGAAAGTGTTAATCGCCCTGCATGATTGTCATGGCCATCTGGGGGCAGAAAGAATTCTTCAACTGATAAGGGATAGATTCTATTGGCCTTACATGAGGAAAGAAGTGGAGAGTTACTGTCACTCCTGCCATAGGTGTATCCAGAGAAAGACTTTGCCGCAACGAGCCGCCCTGATGGGTCATTTATCAAGCCAAGGTCCCATGGATTTAGTTTGCATAGATTTCCTGTGTTTAGAATCCGACTTGAGTGGGCAAGGAAATATCTTGGTAGTCACAGGCCATTTTACCAGGTATGCTCAAGCCTTCTCCATGAAAGATCAGAAGGCAGTCACAGTGGCAAAAACGCTAGTGGAGAAGTTTTTTGTCCATTATGGCTTACCACAGAGGATTCACTCAGATCAGGGAAGAGACTTTGAGAGTACGCTCATCATGAGGTTGTTGGATTTATTGGGAATTCAGAAGTCTAGAACTAAACCTTATCACCCGCAAGGAGATCCTCAGCCGGAGAGGTTTAATAGAACTCTTCTTAATATGTTAGGGACACTGACCTCTGAGCAAAAGCCCAACTGGAGTAGACATATCACTGCTTTAGTACATGCGTATAATAGCACTAAGAGTGACGTCACAGGATATTCACCTTATCAGTTGATGTTTGGGATAGAGGCTAGATTACCAGTGGACTTGGCTTTTGGAACTTCTCTGGACCACACCTCAGAGAACCCTCATAGCTGATATACAAATAGGCTGCGGAAGAGTCTGAAGATTGCTTATGAGAAGGCTAACAACAGAGGGAATAGAAATAAGAGGATCTTTGACCTCAAAGTAAGGGTTCAGAATCTACAACCTGGTGACCAAATTCTACTAAGAAATTTGGGTATTCCTGGGAAACACAAGCTGGCAAATCTCTGGAGGTCACAGCCATACATTGTATGTAAACAGCTCCCAGGGCTTCCAGTATTTGAAATTAGACCAGAAGGAAGTGCTGGACCAATTAAGACTTGGCATCGGAATCACCTTTTGCCCCTCACTGATGCAGTCAGGATAATCCCCGAGGAGGAGTTACCATCTACATCTGAAATTGCACGTCGGACTGTAACTAGGTCTCAGTCTGGGTCTTTAACAACTGAAAATAGTGAGGAGAGAGACATGGACATCAGCTGGTTGTGGTCATCTGATACACCCGAAGCTGAAAGGGGTGTTTCATCCCCGACACCCAGAGAAGATAGTGAGGCCCTTAGGCCAGAAGCTTCAGAGTTTGTACCATTGTCTGAACGGTCTGAAGAGTGTTTGTCTCCCACTGAATTGGAAGAAACAAGGTCCTATAATAGAAGAAAACAGTGTTCACCCAGAAATAGAGGACACACCAAAAGGACAAAGAGGAAAGAGGAGCATTCGCCCACCCAAAAGACTGACATATGATACACTGGACGAGTGTTCTGAAGTAACAAAGGTTACCAGTAAAAGGAATGTCGATGAGCCTAATTCCTCCTCTGTCAATCTGGAAATGGAGAGCCCTGTTTCACCCTTTGACACACCTGTATCTGATACCAAGGTGACAGTTGTGGGTACACAGAATAGTTTCCCAAGACCTGAGAATTGGTGGGAGGCTCCTCTGTCGGTCCTGTGCACTCGTTTAGAGGCCAAAATGTGTAGCAGTAACAAGGTCTTGCATATCTTTGGGGACCAAAGATTTCAAGCAGGGGGAGTATGTAGCGCTGACAACTTTTGTTTTTAGTCATATGTATTGTTGTAAAGGTAATAAGTTGATATAGCGCCATCTAGTGGCTAATTATAAGGAAGCAATCTGTTTATTTTTCATTATTTTGAGACGTGACATGGAAGTGATTGATTGTTTACTTCTGGACATCAACTATGACTTACCCACAGTGCTCAAGGACCAGAGGAAAACGGAACTGCATTGTGGGGAGGATATAAAAGGGCTGGGATCGGCCATCTTAGATCTCTTGTTCCTGAGACGCGTGGCCTGCCAGCAGAACTCTGTGGGTGTGTGTGTCCCACAGGGTTGCGGCCTATTGTGAAGGAGCGGAGCAGCAGCAAGGATCCGCCATCATATCACAGTGTGCTGAAGTAACAGAAGTGATCGTTCCGGAGACCCGTGGAGGAGGTAACTGAGGACTCCTGGTCATTAGAAAACGGAACAGCGTGACAGCGAGGTTGGGGCTCCACACAGGCTGAGAACTACTGAAACGGAGACACCCATCTGTCCAGATCTGGTGCGGTGAGAGGGTTAACACCCAGAAGTTTGTTTACCACTACACACATTTAAAACTGTTACAGAGTGTTGCTGGGACTGATAGTCCCACAGAACAAATGGGTTGGAAAACATTACATTTACACAGACTTCAATATCCAAGAACTGATACTGGATATCTGTCCAGTAAAATAACAAACTACTGCTATAAACTAACAAAACCTTGGTTTACAGACTAACTTTACTAAAAGTTTTTTATCTATTTAAAAAGTATAATTTCGGCCGGAACACCACTTTAAGAAATGCCTCCCTTTTTTTGCACTTGCAGCTTGTTCGGCAGATGTGCGCCTGCTACCCATGCTTGGAGTGCCGTTATCATTTTATTGCGTTGCAAGTGCAATGCACGTTTGTTTTCAAAACAAGCATTAAAGTGCATGTTTTCTGTAGAGTTTGCTGTGTGTTCGGAAATACACAGATATGAATGGAGCTTCATTGTTCTTGTGTAAAACACCACTTTCAGGCTCCATTTACACCTAGCGCAGTGGGAGCGTACTTTTTTTTTTTGGCTCAATTTTCCCGCAACGTGCACAGGGCAACCCATTGAAATCAAACCAAAGTAGCTCATGTGACATTTTGGTGTGTTGCTGTTTGCACATTTTTTACTGTGCGTTTTGCTGTTTGCCACTCATTTTTTCACATGGCAAAATGTGAGCTTGCTTCTGTATTTCAGCTGTCATTAACAATTAATGGGCAAAAGTGTGACTAATTAATTTAGGTGTATAAAGGTGGCCATACACTATACAATCTGATTGTACAATCTCTGTATGATCTCCTTTAGATTTAATAAAACTATAGAATAGAAGGGCACATAATTTATCCAATCATCCTGTATCCAGACAGGCAGGCCCTTGTACTACACAGTTGATGGTAGATCTAAAGAAGATTGTACAATCAGATTGTACAGTGTAGGGTGAGCATTACAGGCTTCCAGGGACACACACTTCTCCTCTTTTTAATAGT
Source organism: Aquarana catesbeiana (assembly GCF_042186555.1). Classification (NCBI taxonomy): domain Eukaryota; kingdom Metazoa; phylum Chordata; class Amphibia; order Anura; family Ranidae; genus Aquarana; species Aquarana catesbeiana. The sequence goes on along the minus strand of NC_133333.1, from coordinate 125,581,315 downwards.
ACAGCTCTGCTCCACATAGGCGGTTATCTGATTGCTCAGCTCCTGCACACTCTGCCAAATGAATGCTCTATGCAAGAAGACAGTAAGGTAGAAAATAAATTGATGGCTGTGTATTTAGTGAGGATAGTGGTCACTGATTGCACTGGAAAAGCATGAACCTGCAGAGGTGGGCGGGAGTGATCTCCTGGAAAGAGAGGGCAGGTGCAGGGTGTGTGTTAATGAGGTCAGCAGGTCAACTCCTTCCTGTATCTTAATGGTTTTCGCAACCTAAGGGCTGTCCAGAAAGTAATGGAGAAGTATTTTATACAACAAATTGGAGGCTGATGCAAAGCCTGGCCTAGGACAAATAGAAAGCTTTTTTTTTCTGTAAAAGGGGTACATTACTGCTATATTGGTACACAGGGAGGCTGGAGTTTGGAAAAAATAAAAAAAGTGAACCTAGCCTAATGTTCCTATGACAATGATAGATGCATGGATGGACAAAAAAAAAACAGACATATTGTACAGCTCTGTGTAAATTGGGACATTGTGAGAGATAAAACTTTAAAATTATGTAATTTGCACACCTTCATTAATATTGTGTGGGACATTGATGCATTAGCATGAATAATGATAGTACTGGTCTTGTCATCACGAATTTCTTTTAAGAGTGGCGTTGGGTCCCAACTGTCATCAAGCATCCTGACTGAAAGACAGTCCTTGGAAATGAGAAACTGGCGCAGGAGCTTCTCCAGGTTCAGAAGACCTAAGAAGACATAGATGGTCATTTCAAAGTAAAAAAACGAGTCAACAAGACAGTGGCCTACAAATCCTCCAGCAAAACAGAGTGCACAGTGAGCATCAGAGAATGCAACCAAAAAAGTGAATAGTTTATAGCCTACAGTTGACAGCAACCAAAATCTTATATATTTTATCCAAACTAAGGTAAACAATTATAATTACAAAAAGCATATAATTACACAAAAAAATAAAATGTGTCCCATTTAATCTGACTTATAGTGAGTGTCTAGAAATCTTTGCTGTGCACACATGCCATTAGTGTTAAATAAATCACTGCAGGCATCTACAGGTTGAAAGTTATATCTTAGACACTCTGGTCCTCAATGGATGCCTGGGGTATCATTACTACCCAGAAATGCTATTATGGTGGATCAAATATAGGGGGTTATTTACGAAAGGTAAATCCACTTTGCACTGCAAGTGCACTTGAAAGTGCAGTCGCTCTAAATCTAAGGGGTAGATCTGAAATGAGTGGAAGCTCTGTTGATTTTATCATCCAATCATGTGCAAGCTAAAATGCTGTTTTTTATTTTCCTTGCATATCCCTCTCGGATCTACAGTGACTTTACTTCCAAGTGCACTTTCAGTGCATTTTCAAGTGCACTTGCATTGCAAAGTGGATTTGCCTTTAATAAATAAACCCCATAGTCTTGTAGTGATATCCTCAGTGTAAAATACTCTCTTTGCAGAGAATACTGTATATGCACAGAAACAACACAAGATAAAAGTTCAGGTGAAGTCACTCCACAAAAAGCAGTACAGTTTTAATTAGCATGTTATTAAAAGTGTGTACTGCAGTTCCACTGTAGCCTAAGGGCAAAAGGCAAATCCACTTTGCACTACAAGTGCACTGCAAATGCACTTGAAAGTGCATTGAAAGTGTACTTGGAAGTGCAGTCGCTCTAAATCTAAGGGGTAGATCTGAAATGAGTGGGAGCTCTGCTGATTTTATCATACAATCATGTGCAAGCTAAAATGCTGTTTTTTATTTTCCTTGCATGTCCCCCTCGGATCTACAGCGACTTTACTTCCAAGGTCACTTTGTCACTTTCAAGTGCACTTGCAGTGAGCTTGTAGTGCAAAGTGGATTTGCCTTTAGTAAATAACCCCCATTGATTCCAAGACAGGTATATGTTACTCTTCTCAGATTAATAGAAAGCTTATATGGCCGCTTAAAAAATTTTGTGATTCAGTATTTTTGATGAGGACTACCTTGCTGCTGGCAAAATCACCTTTCTGTTACATGCTGTTTAACTCTGCCTAGTCCTATTTCAATGCTCATGAGAGTTGGATAACCTCATGAATTCTGCTGCTTGTGTTTGTAGTTATGAACCAAGACCTTGAATGACTTGTCCTCTCTTAGCAGACATTGAGAGAATGGAACGTTGTCATCATCATCATCATCATTAGTTTTTATCATATAGTTTGACTGTAAGACTAACATTCATTCATTCATACATATTATTGAAATTCTATATTCATCTCCTTACATTTCCGTTGGTTCATGTAGGATGTGACCTGGCCCTATTTTCTGGACCATGTACACACCCTGAATATTAGAAATTGTACATTTCAGAAGTGTGGGATATTTGTGCTGCGATTAGAACTCCCCCTTTATTTGGGGTGGGTAGGGTTTTTTGGGGGTTCTAACAGGATATCATGTACAGTAGTACCATGTTATTTTTGTTATAATGGTGTGCAATAAAACATCTTGAGGGCATATGGCTTAATTTATCTGTATTTTTTCTGCGATTATATTGATTTTTACATTACTTTAAGTAAAATATATAAGATTTTGGTTGTGGTCCACTGCAGTTTATAAGCAGTTTTCTCTTTTTCTGGTAACACCCATTTTAAAAACAGGCATTCTTCCACAACCTAGAATAGTCATTCAAAAATGTAATTAACAAAGGTGAACAGAGCAAGAAACATATTTGTAGAGTATAAAGACATATCCAGTGAAGCAGTGCAGAGATTACTGAAGATGTGCAAAGTGCAGTTTTTCACCTTCATAATATGTGCATTGATCATGTAGTTTCATTGTGTCATTTTTTGCCCTGCACACACAGCCTACTATAGTAGAGTAAATAGTTACTGTGACAGACCTAGCCGGGAGAGAGACTTTTCAGTTCCCTCCAAAAGTCTTTCTCCCGGCTAGGTCTGTCACAGTTGCATTCCGGTGTCAAAAGTTTCGGTTTGTGTTCAACCATGAGGCATATGGCATGGCATGACACTGCACTGGTTAATGCACATATGTCAAACATGTGGCCCTTGCAGCCAGTTTTACAGCTAGAACATGGCACAACCCCATTCTGCAACCTCCAACTCTCCCTGTTGTCCCTTGTAAACACAGAAGCTTTCTGTGTTTACAAGGGACAGCTTTGCTCCCAGTGGCTCCTGGAACAGACTCACGGCAGGGACAGATCTCCAGAATCTGAGAGAGAATGAGAGAGAGAGAATGATCTCCCTGTAAGGAGATGCCAGGCTGCCTACGCAGGGAGGTACTAGAGCTAGGCCACATAGGAGATGATTGGAGGGGGAGGTGGAGGTTGGGGTTGCACACCGTGCATAGTGCACCCCTAAACCCTACACTATGCACACCCCTGAACTCTGCACTCTGTACATAATACACTCCTCAAATCTGCACATGGCACATTCCAGATACACCTGGGCCTTTGAGGGCAAGCATACTGTTGATTATGGCCCATGATGAAATTGAGTTTGACACCCCTGGGTTATTGAATGAACTCGGACTGTAGTCTAAGAAGTGACACTTCCTGTTAAGAATCTACATATTCCATAATCCCTGGGTCTCCCTGTCTAGTACTGGTACAGGTGAAATAAAATAAGGTTACATAGTTACATAGTTATTCAGGTTGAAAAAAGACACAAATCCATCCAGTTCAACCTTAAAAACAATAAATAAATAAAATAAAAAATATCGTACAATCCAATATACCCAATTTTATACCCTCAGTTGATCCAGAGGAAGGCAAAAAACCCCAGCAGAGCATACTCCAATTTGCTACAGCAGGGGAAAAAATTCCTTCCTGATCCCCCAAGAGGCAATCGGATTTTCCCTGGATCAACTTTACCTATAAATGTTAGTACCCAGTTATATTATGTACATTTAGGAAGGTATCCAGGCCTTTCTTAAAGCAATCTACTGAGCTGCCCAGAACCACCTCTGGCGGAAGTCTATTCCACATTTTCACAGCTCTTACTGTGAAGAAACCTTTGCATATTTGGAGATGAAATCTCTTTTCCTCTAGACGTAAAGAGTGCCCCCGTGTCCTCTGGGTTGACCGTAAAGAGAATAACTCAACACCAAGTTCACTATATGGACCCCTTATATATTTGAACATGTTGATCATATCCCCCTTATTCTCCTCTTCTCATTCAGTTCCTCTAATCTTTCCTCATAGCTGAGCTCCTCCATGCCATCAGAGAAAGTAAACACTTTGCCTTAGTCCTTTTTTAAACAGAATGAAACAAAGAATCTAATGGCCACTATGGACATTTACATTTCAGTTAGCAGTGGTCAAGTCTGTTGACATAAGATTTACTCTTGGATGCTGTAATTTGCACATTCTCTTTGCTCTTGCTTGCTAATCTGCACCCACTGTATCACCTTAAAGCAAATAGATTTTATAGCACAGAATGACTGGCAAAAACTGCAGTCCCATCCATAAATGCTGTCAAAGTTTTTTTGGGGTTTTTTTTAGCTAGAGTGAGGGTTTTGAAAAAACAGAAAAGACTTAAGACAACAATGTCTTCTAAAATACAGATACCCAGCAAAAACAGCAACTGAAACAAATGTACGTGACTAGAAGCACAACTTCCCACTCAACTCTTACATTAATACAAAAAAAACACTTATATTTTTATCATTGATCATGATTTTTTTCTCTTACTGTGCCCTTTTATTTCTTAGAGAAACACAGTTAACAAAAACATTTATTGTTTTTAACATCACAAAATAGCTTTAAAGGATACCAAAATTGGCAGAAATATGTAAGATGGCATTGCTGACTTTGCTTTATGAAAATGTCTGTTCCCTGGCAGTTTATGCTAATTAATTGACTTTAGTGCTTTCTGAGTCAATGACATAGAAAAAGTATAGAGGTCAAGCATTCTGACATTTCACTGGCTTTCCTTCCTTTATGTAAGTGCCATATTAGTGAATTAAAGCATAACTCCAGGAAATTTGAAAATGATCAACACCTCATGTAGTCCAGAGGGAAGGAGAAGCACTTTAAAGCGGAGTTCCACCCAAAAGTGGAACTTCCACTCATTTGTGTCCTCCCCCCTCTGGTGCCACATTTGTCACCTTTCGGAGGGAGCAAATGCCTGTTTTTGACAGGTACTCTATCTTCACTTCTGGGAGACTGGGCCACGGCACATTATGTCAGCATCTCGACTCCCTCCTCCTCTCTCCTTCTTCCCCTGCCGCCAGGCCAGTAGGAGAGCGTAGCGGTGCCTTGCGCATGTGCAGTAGAGACCCATAATGCTTCACTACCGGGCCCCCTTACCGGTAATGGCAGTGGCAGCACCCGATAGCTGATGGAAACATCTGATGCGGTGCCGACATCGCTGGACTCCAGGACAGGCAAATGTCCTATTATTAAAAGTCAGCAGCTGCAGTATTTGTAGCTGCTGTCTTTTAATTTTTGCAATTTTTAACTTACCTCAGCTCCACTGGCAGATGGTGCTCCTCCACGCTCAAGTGGCATACTGTATCTCAACATCATCATGTCCAGTGAAAGGCTATGGGGGACACAGCGGCTGCAAAGACAAAGCTGCTGCTCCCAGAATGACATGAAGGTGTTGGTGCACACCTGTGCACTCCCATGCTGGAAACATGGCCCTGCATGGGGCATGGATTAAAACGCCATGTGTGAATGAGGCCCTAAAGTGTATGTAAACCCCAACAAGAACCTCTCCTATTTGCCCCCATGTGGTCTATTAAATCTACCACTAAAAGACTTTTGTTACAATGGTTCAATAAGCATCACAATAGCTTTTGATCCCACCAGAAATACAGTGACCTCCTACCTTTTTGTGGATTCTGCCTATTCTGCACTGAAACATCAAACATGTTATCAGCCCTGCCCAGTTTTCTGCTGTGAACTATAGAAAACCCCCATGTTATGGAGATGAGAGGAGGAGGGGTATTCTGTAACACAAAACAGGGGCAAGCAGCCTGGGGTCGCAGCACCTCTACTGCAAGGATAAAGCGAGTGAATGCTATCACCCTAGAACAGAAAGTGTGTCACTGGCAGGCTCACCAGGCAAAAACATGAAAAAACAAAGTTACTTACTGGTAACGTTCTTTCCCGGAGTCTTTCAGGACAGCCACCTGAGAGACCTTGGCTCCTCCCCTCTGTAGGAAACACTGTTCCAGCCTTATATAAATTTTCTCCTCCCCTGCTGGCTTCTCAGTTCTTTAAAGAGCACCTCCAGTCCGCTGGGGAGACACAAGAACATATGATACACATAGTCAACTATATCACATTTCCTTTAAGGAAATCATTTTGGGTGGGTACCCGGCTGTCCTGAAAGACTCCGGGAAAGAGCATTACCAGTAAGTAACTTAATTTTTCCCCTAATTGTCTTTCAGGACAGTCACCTGAGAGGATAAACGAGCACTTACCCCTAGGGTAGAACCACAGCTTGTAAGACCTTGCGTCCAAAGATCTGATCTTTGGCCGACCAAAGGTCCACTCTATAGTGTCTTACAAAAGAAAGTAGCAAAGCTGGACCATGTAGCCTCTTTACAAATCTGTTCCGGCGTTGCTCCAGCTCTCTCTGCCTGCGATGTTGCCATTGATCTCGTGGAGTGTGCCCTGATACACTCTGGGATCTGCATGCCTCTTAACTTATAAGCCTGATCAATGGCTTCTCTTAACCATCTGGCTATGGTGCGTTTTGAGGCCTTGTGCCCTTTCTTAGCTCCAAAAAATAAAATAAATAAGGAATCCGTCTTAATAAGTGTTTTTGTTACCTCTAAATAATGAAAGACGCATCTCCTGATGTCTAAATTATGGAACTTTATTTCTTGTTCCTTAGAAGGGTTTGGACAAAATGATGGTAACACAATTTCTTGGCCTCTGTGAAATTTCGAGGCCACTTTAGGCAGAAAGGTCCCACTTTGGAAAGGCTGTACTCTGTATCAGTCTCTGCCTGCTCAAGGATTTAAAGAACCTAAATGTGCTCCCCACCCTAAGCCGATTGCGTCTGTGGTTAGGATTTGGTAAATGGGTAGGATTCACAGCCGTCCTTTGTTTACATTTTCTGCTCTCCTCCACCACCATAGGGTTCATTTTACCCTTGCTGGTATTAGAACCCCTGTGTCCAAAGACTCCTGTGATCCCATATTTTTAATAGGAACATCTGCAGTGGCCGAAAATGTAGGCCTGCCTATTGCACCGCTGGGATTGCAGAAATTAGCAACCCCAGCATTGACATTATCTGTCTTATAGCACATGGTAGATTGGCCTGCATTGCTTTTATTTCCTTTTGAATGTTTTCTATCTTCTCCTTGGGTAGGAACACTCTTTGTTGAGCTGAGTCTATTCTATATCTTAAGTACGTTATCTGTTGAGTGGGTTGTAGGTTGGATTTTTCTATATTTATCAACCAACCTAGATCTTCTAAGAATGTCTGTGTGTATTTGAGGTTTTCTAGTAATCTCCCAGGAGATTCTGCAAAAAGGAGAAGATCATCTAAATAGGCAATGATGGATATGCCTTTGACTTGCAATGGTGCAAGAGCTTCTGCCAAAATTTTTGTACAAATTCTGGGTGAAGAGGAAAGGTCGAAGGGTAGAACTTGGAATTGAAGATGCATGGTTTCCTTTTTTGTTCCTATTGCTAACCTTAGAAATTTCTGACAACTCTGATGTATCAGGATGTGTAGGTATGCTTCTTTTAAATCTAGGGAAACCATATAACAGTTTGGAGTTAATAGAGCCTTCACTGAGTATATGGAATCCATTCTGAATCTTTTGTAAGTTATGGATAAATTTAAGGGTTTGAGGTTGAGGATTGGTCTGACCTTTCCTGAGGGTTTTTGTACTCCACATATGTGGGAGTAGAAGCCCTGCCCTGTTTCTTCCTTTGGTACCTTGGTGATTACTCCTTGTTTTCTGAGATCCTTTATGGCTCTCATTAACCCTCTGGCCTTTTCTCTGTTTTTTGGAAGCTTGGTGGTGTAAAGCCTGCTTGGGCGTGATCTTGAGAACTCTAGATGATACCCATCTCTTATCATTCTCAAAATAAACTGAATGGAGGATATCTTTTCCCATTGTGAGAGGAAGGCCCCCAGTCTTCCTCCCGCTGTGACTAATTTGTCATTGTTTACTGCGGGTTTGCTCAGGAGAATGAAAAATCGCCCGTCGCTTGCTTTTCCCTCTCTGAACCCAAGGTCTTTTCTTGGGTGCTGTAAAACTTGATCTTGTGTCCCCTCTTTGCCCCCTTTTATTCTGCTGTGGCTGACTCCAGGTTGTTTTGCATTTCAGCGGAAACACCTTCTTTTTATCCGCGGTCCAGCACCTTCTACAACCCTGGCCTGAACAGCAAGTCCCCTGTAAATGGGATCCTGCAAAGTTTGGCTTTAGACACGTAGACCCCCTGCCATGTCTTTAGCCACAGGGCCCTTCTTGTAGAGTTGGCTAGTGCGGAGGATCTGGCTGCCATCTGTACCAGTTCTGCTGATGCGTCTGCGATATACGAGATGCCTCGCAGAAGTGTGGGAAAGGAAGATAGAATCTGCTCTTTTGCAGTTCCTTCCTTAATGTGTGCCTGAATTTGGGTCAACCAGAACTCTACATTTCTGGCCACCACCGTGACTGCCATAGCTGGCTTTAAGCTTTCCACTGTGGAGTCCCATGAGTCCATCCTTTTATCCATTGCCTCGGATAAGACCCCCATATCCTCAAATGCCAAATCCGTGTGCCTCGAACTTGTGAGAAGGCTGCATCTAATTTTGGGGTTTTGTTCCATACTGATGATGGGTCATCTGTGAATTGAAACCGTCTCTTTAAGGCTTTAGAAAAAAATGGTTTTCTTTTTGGCTCCTGCAATTCTTTTTTAATTGCCTCTATTAAAACCTCATGAACAGGAAAATTCTTCTTTTCCTGTTCTGCTAGGCCCTCATACATCTGATCATGTAGTGATAGAGGTTTCTTTTCCATTTGTATACCTAGCGTGGCATAAATGGCCCCCAATAGATGGTCGACCTCTTCCAATGAGAGTTTGTATCGGGATGGCTTTCTGGAATCCCCCTCCAGAGCTTCACCCTCTGATTCCTGGGAGCCGGCAGCTGCACTGTCAGGCTCCTCTTCCGCCTCGTCTCTAGGGGCTACTGAAGGGCCTGCACTAGTGGAGGGTAGTGCTTGCGTCTTTGGTAACGCTGTCTGTACTGGGGGAGGAGCAGTCTGAAGCTGCAGGATCTGAAACCCTTCAAAGAAGGTTTTAAATGATTTAACGTACTGGATAGCTCTTTAACAGATGCTGCTAGATCACTGTCCTGCTCTGTGGAATGTTCCTGTACTAATTTGCTAATACATTCTTTAATAATGCTTTCCCCCAGGAATCCGGAAGTGCACGCCCCTTCCGCCAGACGTGTCGTCACCCGCCATCGGCTCCGTGCGGTCCCAATACCCGGCGTGGTTTGCACTGCCAGTGCTACCACATGCTGCTGAGGGGATGGGACTGCCTCGACATGCACCTCCTCCACCGCGCTTGGTGCTGAAAAGGAGCCCCCCCGACCTCCACCTCAGGGATGCGGGGGTGACGATCTTCACCAGGTTGGTTTCTTCCTGTCTTTGTCCAAGCAGCCTCTGCTTCCTTTTAGGACATGCTGCCTGAGCCTCCCTGGCTCTCCTGGCTTGGTTCCAGTGGTGTCTTCCCTCTAGAGGAAACACAAATAACTGAGGAGCCAGCAGGGGAGGAGGAAATTTATAGAAGGCTGGCGCAGTGTTTCCTACAGAGGGGAGGAGCCAAGGTCTCTCAGGTGGCTGTCCTGAAAGACAATTAGGGAAAAACAGCCTGAAAAAAAGAAAATGTATGCAGGTACCACATTTAAAGACAGGTAAACTGCAATAAAATTTATTAAAATTTGGTTCCTGAATTTACATACATTAAAAGTTATGAAACCAGAGACTGCCAGGAAGAGAGCATTTTTAGAAATAGGGTGCTGTATATGTCTCTCGATACAGGGTTCTTTTCAAATCACATATTGATTTATGGTTTCCAGCTTCATGTGATTCAGAGTTTCTATTTTTAACCATCTCAATATAGTGCACTTTCACCCCCTTCCTGCCCAAGCCATTTCTCAGCTTTCAGCACTGTCACACTTTGAATGACAATTGCGTGGTCATGCAACACCGCACCCAAATGAAATTTTTATTATTTTTTCCCCACAAATAGAGCTTTCTTTTGGTGGTATTTGATCACCTCTGCGGTTTTTATTTTTTTGCGCTATAAACAAAAGAAGAGTGACAAGTTTGAAAAAAAACACAATATTTTTTACTTTTTGCTATAATAAATATCCATTTAAAAAAAAAAAAAAAAATTTTCATCAGTTTAGGCCAATACGTATTCTTCTACATATTTTTGGTTAAAAAAAAATCGCAATAAGCGTATATTGATTGGTTTGCACAAAAGTTATAGCGTCTACAAAATAGGGGATAGATTTATAGCATTTTTATTAATTTTTTTTTTGTTTAACTAGTAATGGCGGCGATTTGTGATTTTTATCTTGACTGCGATATTGTGGCGGACATATCAGACACTTTTAACACATTTTTGGGACAATTCACATTTATGCAGTGATCCGTGCTATAAAAATGCACTGATTACTGTATAAATGTCACTGGCAGGGAAGGGGTTAACACTAGTGGGGTGATCGAGAGGTTAATTATGTTCCTAGGGAGTGTTTCTAACTGAAGGGGGAGGGGACTCACAAGGGGAGGAGGACGATCGGTGTTGCTCTATACTGAGAACACGCATCGGTCTCCTCTCCTCTGACAGGACGTGGATCTGTGTGTTTACATACACAGATCCACGGTCCTGCCGTGTTAACAGGCAATCGCGCGTGCCCGGCGGACATCGTGGCCGCCGGGCACGCGCGTGCGATTGCCACCGGTGGCACGCGCACGCCCCCTGTTGGCCCAGGAAGGTGAGGGCGTCATATGACGCCCTCCCAGAATGAGAGCCGTGCCACCTGGCCGTCATATGACAGCCGTCCGGCGGCAAGCGGTTAAACATTAGCTGTATAATAAAACATATAATAGACATGTGCCTTGAGTCTGACTTCCCCTGCCCTGCAAACTGCAACAAATAAAATTTAACACAAGGAAAACTTTTTTTTCTTGCAGTCCATTTTTTACGTTTCTTCCATACTGCTAAAGGAAAATCTGTTTTGAGCCTGTGGGAGAAGAGGATGTCTGAGGAAAAAGCACAAGCTTTGAAATGCATCACTTAACATGTCTTGATGTCACGTCTGGCCCTGCTCTGAGTGTGTTCCACGCTGGTTACCACACCACAAGGCAGGGTCCCAGCCAGCTGATCCACTGACCTTGCCGGGAGTGCGGCAAACCTGCCTCGACGCATCCCGGGGGCCCCCAGTTACGACAGACACCTTCTCTTATAGCTGTGAACAAGGCTTGCTGCTGAAACATGTCTGCTTATCCTTTTTAACTTGATATGATATAATAAAGACCACAGATGTTATATCCAGAAGTGCTGGTTCGTTCTTTGGATTTTCTCAAGTTTGCTATTTTGGGTGTTTGAAGGACATCCAAAGCCTCGGAGAACCTGGATTTTGGGAGTGCCGGATTTACTAGCCATTTGTTATCTGGATATCGTAGTTCAGAGTGTGAGTGTTACTCTGTGCTGTTACCTTCTCTAATATGCTTGTTGATCTCCATGTTAATATGAGCAGCCAATTGGCTGTTGCTTAATAAATCCCCCTTTTGATCCAATTTGCTACAATTAGTCCGGCGCACCTTGTTGTTCTTGTACCTGTCTTCCAGAGAATTACTTCACTTTCAAGGGAGCTGACAGAAGTGTTGCTATAGTACCCCATGGCTTTTATGAACTTTTATGAAATTTTATACAAGATATAATAGTAAGGACTTTCTAACTTGGTCCTGGTGTGTCTTTGTACCATTTTCTGTGCCAATCACTTTCGCTATGATTTTATAAGGTAGGGAGTTCCAAGTTCCCAGCTATAGTTGTGGGAAAATATAAGGGTGGTAATATCTTAATGTGTACAAAAAAGCAGAAAATATGTAAAACACTGACATTCCAAAACTTTAATTTTAAAACTCCATTTTCGTTAACAATACTAAAAAAATTGTAATTGATCATGCCAACATAATAGCTGCATTTTAATTTAGGAATTATTACATAATAGATTTGACATATACAGAGGTAGTATTACATTAATCCGCCATAGATTGAGAGATAATTTCGTATACCTGGAATTACCTTGATTGTAAGCTTAGGAAACTGCTTATGCTGCGTACACACAAGCACACTTTTCAGCATCAAAGGTCCGACGGTCTTTCCGACGGACTTTTGACAGAGTTACGACGGACTTTCGAACGACCGGACTTGCCCACACACGAATGGACTAAAGTCTGTTCGAAAGTCTGTTGGTTTGAACGTGATGATATACGAAGGGACTAGAATAAGGAAGTTCATAGCCAGTAGCCAATAGCTGCCCTTGCGTCCTTTTTTGTCCGTCGGACTAGCATACAGACGAACTGATTTTTCGACCGGACTTGAGTCCGTAAGAAAGATTTGAAACATGTTCCAAATCTAAAGTCCATGTGATTTTCGACAGAAAAAGTCAGCTGAAGGTCCGATGAAGCCCACACATGGTCGGATTGTCCGACAGATTTGTTCCGTCTGACCAGTCCGGACGAAAAGTCCACCAGTGTGTACACGGCTTTAGAACAGCATACAGCCATGTACAGCCATTGGGGGTCATTTACGAAAGGCAAATACACTTTACACTACAGGTGCAAACTACAAGTGCCAAGTGCACTTGAAATTGCACTGAAAGTGCACTTGGAAGTGCAGTCGCTGTAAATCCGAGAGGGACATGCAAGGAGAATAAAAAACAGCATTTTAGCTTGCACATGATTGGATGATAAAATCAGCAGAGCTTCCCCTCATTTCATATCTTCCCCTCAGATTTACAGCGACTGCACTTCCAAGTGCACTTTCAGTGCAATTTCAAGTGCACTTTGCACTTGTAGTTTGCACTTGTAGTGCAAAGTGGATTTGCCTTTCGTAAATAACCCCCATTGTGTATTTCAACCTGTCACTGATGATTTTGACAGGCTGATGGCAATGGGCTGCACACTGCACCTGTGCCTCCCCTGTGCCCAAAATGCCAGGTTTTTATGCTTTATGGGCCAAACCATCAGCGTGCATGAGCCCTAACTTTAAAAACTTTTTTAAATTAAGGGGGGAAAAAAATAATGCAACCACTACACTTAATGACTGTTTAGCTGCAATATATACAATGAAATGCTTGTGTTTAGATAGGCTTTAAGAGAATATAAGAAAAGGATCCCTCAGGAACACATGTTTTAAGGTGTTAATATCCTAATATGCATAACCATTATAATTAAACACATACTTGTTCTACACAAGTGCAGTATCCTGGAACTAAAGAAATATAACATAAAAAGACTGCAGCTCCAAAAATAAATGATGTGTGTCTGCAGAGGATTAGGGATAGTGCTTAAAAAGCTCAGATCACCGTAATGCAAGCGTTCTTTCTGACTTTACCATCAAGGAAAATGGTTCCCGGCAGACAAAAAAATAAAAAGATACAATAAAACATAAAAAAATAAGCACTAAGTAAGATCAAGTGATTACTTCACCTGCTGCCTTTTAACAACAAAAGCGTATTTAATTTGGTTAAAAAATAATAATGTATGCTGTATCTGTTTAAATTGCTTGCAGCCATAACCTGACTGGGTACATTGCGCTTCTTTTCCCCAATCATTTCTTTGTACATTTAATGGTGATTGATTTAAAATTGCCCTACGTGCAAACTCTGATTGTCATGTGTACACTTTCTTTGCATGACCATTTTAGGTCTGGAATTATTATACACAAATTTACAGACATGGTACACATGTTCTTATGGCTGTATTCTTTAATTTGCAAATCCATATTTTCTTTATCTCTGCAAAGTAGTATCTCTTTATATAAAAACTATATTGACAAAGTTTTACTGAAATGTTAATGTTGGAATGTTTTCCTTAATTGCTCAATTTTCTTCTGGCTAAGAAATATGCTATAACAATGAGGTAAAAAAATAAATTCATTCTTTCATATCATATTGACTTCAACTTTTTACTAATCTGTTATCACCAATTCACTCTATCAAAGTATAGTTAAAACTTGTTGGTAAAATGTCATTTAAGTTTTAACACTGTAGCTTGTAAAGTCTTGTTTATTATTTCTAAAGCTGCAACTTTCATTAAAGTAATATCTAGTGACCCAGCTATGAAGGTCCTTTCTCAGGTATTTTCTGTTATTGGGTGACAACACTATGTCCCTGTCTGCCAAATGTGCTTCTGTGTTGTCATCCTGTCACACTGGCTTCTGATGGAGGAACTAAAACAGTTTAACACACATTACGAACAGGTACTGCGCACTGGTGCCATTGTGGTCATCTCTGGCTACTGGCTCTCCTTTAAAATGCTGTCATATTCCTCTGTTTAAATATAGAACAAGAAAATACTTTATTGTGTGACATTGTTTTATTAAAACACACAATAAAAAAACAAAACCAAATAACTTACATTGTTTCAGTGCATATCCACTTTCTTTATATTATCCGTGTAGCAAAATCTTTATTCCTGCTTCAATCACAATTTTGATCCTGCGAGTGGATCTGTTAATTTTCAACTTCCTTCAGCAGGGTAAAAACACTGTTGATACAGTGGACAGGGTAGTTTTAGATGGATAGGTAGTTTTAGATGGGCTTTATGTAAGAAGAACACAAGTTAAAGCCCACTTCAGGTAACCTTTTTTTTCTTTCTTTTTTTTTTTAAATAAAGATTTAATATATATGAATAAAAGTTGTTTATCATAGGTATCCCCAACTGTGTTATAGAATTTGCTCCTGCTGGTCTGGATGGCCCACTATGGCGCTTTCCAAAACTTAAAACGCCAGATGAAGACATAACATCCACCTAATGGGAACAATTTAGGGGGGGGGGCAAGTTAAATTGCAAAAGCAATCAAGCATTCAACACTACAAAAAGCCCTAAAGTAGATTTTCTACACCTTCCCCACTGCAGACTTACTGTGGACGCCCTCAGCTGATACCGCTCAGGTTTCCTCACCACAATGCAAATCTCCCAGCTGTTGCCACCTCTTTAAATTCTGCCCCTTCCTCTTTAAATATGAGGTACCGCTCATATGAGGCTGCCCTATCGACTGCACCAGTCAGGCACCAGTTTCTGCCCACTTCATTCTTTGAAGCCTAAGTATAAAAACAGAGTGCACTGAATAGGACAGGTTAACAACTTGCTGCCCAGGGGCTGTGTGTGTATATATATATATATATATATATATATATATATATATATATATATATATATATATATTGTATATACTGTAGAGCCACGGAAGCAAGAGGTTATACCAAGAACATGGTTTCAGCTGCAGCCACGACCCTGGTGTCATTCTTTTCGGCTGGCGATTGGCTTTCCTGTAAAAGTGATCAAGTGGCTTTACAGCTGCCTGATTGCTTTTACAGTGCTCAGAAGGGGCCCTCTTCCCTCTGCCACTCCCAGGCTCTCCTGTTACATCAGGGAGTCCAGTAAAGGGGTCGGCTACACACAGAGGAGATGGAGAAACCTCCATTCCCTGATATGCCCTGTGACTAATCACACTTTTGTCACTTCCCGTTCAGAGCCGTCTTTCCCTGGCCGGTAGACAGAGAAGCATCTGATCAAACTGTTCTGTGTTTGATCGGATGTTTTGAGGAGGATTTTAGGGGTCCAATAGACCACTGATGTCATCATAAAGAAGACTAGTCACTGCCCAAGGCTATCACAGTAGCCTGTTCACCCCTTGTGATAGTAATAAGGTTAAATAAAGAAAATAAATACATTAAAAAGTGTAAAAAAAGTAAATTAAATTGAGTAATTTAAACAATTTAACAAATTAAAAACTCCCCTGTTCCACTGTGCTTGCACGCAATTGCAATTGCGCACGTAGGTCCGGCATGCATATGCAAACAGTGATTGCACATATGTCAGAGTGAGAGCATTAATTCTAGCACCAGAGCTCATGTTTAACTCTAAACTGATAATCTGTAAAGGCTTTTACAGCATCATCTATAGGCAATTTTAGGTATTGTTGTTTGTCACCATTTCACAGGGATGCACAATTTTAAAATCTTGACATGTTTGGTATCAATTTATTCAACGCAACATTATCTTTTATATTTTACTAAATGATTGGGTTTTATATTGTGTTTGTGTACACTTAAATTCATTTAAGTGTATTTTTCCTAAAAATGCATGTTTGATAAAGAACTTTGCAAATATCGTGTGTGACAAAAATTGCAACAGACATCATTTTATTCTCCAGGGTCTTTGCTTTTAGTATACAATATACAATTTTTAATTTTCTTGCATAACATAAAAAAAAAATGCAGATTTTACCATGTATGTGAAAAATTCAAAATTGCTTGGGTAGGCAAGTGGTTAAACCTGTCAGGTCACCTGAGTCCAGGTGGCAGATGCACCCCGTGGGGGTCTGGAGTGCACCGCAAGGTAGTGGACCCTATGGCTGACTGCTGCGGATGGAGCCCTGGGTGGTCCAGGAAAGCAGGTACTCTGTAGCACCAACACGGACCACACCGGAAGCTAGAGCATGAGATTTCCCAGGGCACGGAATCTAAGAGCCAGTGGGTGTTCACCAGGGCCCCTGATGGTGGGGATGGCCTTCGCTGCAGTCTGGCTCCAGGTCGCGGCCCCCAGGGTCTCCCAGCTCACGCTCAAAGTAGAGTACAGGAAGGTAGAGAGGAAGCAGCAGACTGCTACAACAAGGATAGTCAGGAGATAAGCCAAAAGGATCAGGGCAACAAGCAGATAGGGATAGTCAAGAACAAGCCAAGGTCAGTAAACAGGATGAGACGTAGGACAAAGAGCAATGAGCACACGGAAGTCAAACACACAATATTGATCAGCAGAGCTGGCTTGCAGTGCACAGGTTAATATAGAGTTCCCTGATAGGGGCTGGGGTAGAGCCATGCTTTGAGGAGAGATTACTTAAGCAGGCAGGTGAGAGTGGCTGGCCTCTTAATCTGAACACATGGAGAGGTAATCTCACAGACAAACATTGTTGCATAATCATGACAAAACCACTTTAATAAGAACAAAAATAGTAAAATTGCACTTACAAAAAGTGATCAGGGCATATCGCAGAAGTACAATCTCCACATGAACATCCAGGTACACGGTTAGTTGCTGGTCAATCTCTCACTAAATAACTGGCAACGTGTGAGGATGTTAGGGAAGATAGTAATGCTGATGTGGTCATTAGGATAACCAAAATACAGCAAGATACATAGATGTCACAAATATGTGTGGAAGAATGGACCAATGTTGTACCCTGGGTAATGACTTACATGTTTTGTGGCTATGCCCCTTCTTCAATGTCTCTGATGAAGGAACATGGCCCAAAACATGTCAGTGCAATGCAAAATACGAAGTGAGGGAAGGATAACATTAGTGGCCCTGAAGCATGAACCTTTAAAAACAGACAAGCAAAATCTTGGAGTGTTTCCAGCCTTGCAAGTTCCTATAGTGGGCCTATGACATTATGATAATTATTATAAAAGAAAAAGTTCTGACATGAGTAAAAAAAATTACTCTCTCGAGAATTTAAAGTATAACTAAAAGCAAAACTTTTTTTCAGTTTTGGATAGAGTGGAGAGGGATTAGAACCCCTGTAAAGTTTTTATTGCTATCTGTGCCCCTGTTGTCCTATTTACTGTTATCACCAAAAGTGAAAAGTACTTGACCCCGGTGATAACCAGCGATTCTCGCCAATGTCACTTGTCTTATTGGACAGATTGATAGCAGGGCTGTGATTGGCTCCCGCTGCTGTCGATCAAATCCGGTGACACCGGGATCGGGGGGCGCTGTCTGTGTCAATGAACGCAGCAGTGGGACTCGGGAGCAAGCACACAGGTAAAGCGGCAGACCCTGGGGGCACTCGATGAAGAGGAGGGAACCCAGAAGAAGAGGATCAGGGCTGCCCTGTGCAAAACCGTTGCACAGAGCAGGTAGGTATAGGCATGTTTGATATTTTTATGAAAAAAAAGCTTTACAACCACTTTCAACACTCTGGATTCAATTCACTAAAGGAGATTGCATGCAATATTTGGGTCGTGCATATTGAAAAGCTCAATAAAACAAAACAAATACATCTATAAAAGTACCTCTATATTAATAGAAAAAATCAATAGGTGAATTTGTAAATCAATAATAAACAACACAACTGTACTCTAAAATGGGTTCAAAGGGATAGCAGTTCCCTAGTGGTTTTGAGTGTACTCAAAGAAATGAGAGAAGGTGGGGTAGCCCTTTAAATGGCAAACAAGCTGGGCCTTGGGTCAGTTACAGATGTAGGGCCTTCTTTTAGTCCTAAATCTTCACTGGCTAATAGTTGGAGATAGTTGGCACATGTTGCGGCCGTGAATAAGACCTGCAGGCAGTATCAGGGCTAAAGGATGTACAGTTCCTAATGGCTCAGTCTATAACAGTGATCGCAAGTAGTCAACACAAGGCCCTCTCACCAGACCCAGTGACGACTCTCCCCGCTGGACGTCTGCTCCTTCAGGGTTGTCAGGGTGACTCCGAACCATGGTGCAGCACCCATGTACCTTGGCAGTGGCTCCAGCTCTCGGCTTCCTGATGATGCTGGGGCAGCATGGCTCTCTCTCTATCCTGAAGTGCTGGGGAGTAATGTGGCTCTCTCTCTACATTCTTCTTGATGGCACTGGGCAGTGTGGATCTCTCAGGTGCAAAGGTTGGCACACCCAAAGGGACTGTTTGGCTTGGTATCTCTCCCCCTCAGCCCAGACCTCAACCTTCTCTCCCTCCTGTCACACACACTCCTCCCCTCCTTCTTTCCTGGGCTCCAGACTCTCTCCTGTCTAAGCAGAGCATTCAGTGGCTGTAGTTTGCCCCAAAAAAGATTCAGTGGGGCCGTCTGAGTTCTGCAGCTACATGTCCCATTATCTATTTGTCCTCCTTCTGATTGATCCCTTGTTGTGGCTAGGAGAAGGGAGGAGGAAACACAGTGAGCAGCGGGCGGGAGGAAACACACAAGCCCACAGCTGCACTCTCCCTCTGGGATGGCTGGTCCGGTCTTCTGCTGTGGTGGTGCTTCAAACATGGGGGGGGGAGAAAGCCTGGCGCACCGCCCACAGCACAGCTGCTCCAGTGCCCGCTGTTACTGCTCCCCATGCTGATAGAAGAGGGTTGGGAGAGCAGGAGACAGAGCAGCGGGTAGCACCGGCTACATAGGTTTTTGCAATATTTACTGCAAAAATAAGAAAAGTTTAATAAACACAGCATAAACCTAGTAAACAAAAGTAATAGTTAAAGTCGCGGTCTAGCCATGCACTATTTAACTAATACTGCTGGTTGTTAAAGAGCCGGCACCCCCTGACTGATCTGCAGGGATTCCCCGCTGACAAAAAAAAAGAAGCCAACAGTAACATTTTTTTTAAATGGCGTGCATAACCCCCCCCCCCCTTTGGGCCTGGTATGGATTTAGGGGGGAGACCTTAAGCCAATAATAAAAAAACTGGCATGACGTTCCCTTCAAAATCCATTCCAGACCCTTATCCGAGCATGCAGCCCAGCATGCCAAGAAAGAGAGGGAAACCGAACACCCCCCTCCCCGAACCTTACCAAGCCACATGCCCTCAACATGGGGGGGGTGCTTTGGGGGAGACCTCTCCCCCAAATCACCTTGCCCCCATGTTTATGAGAACAAGGGCCTCTTCCCCAAAACCCTGGCTCGGTGGTTGTAGGAGTGCAGGGGATGATTCATCAGAATCTGATGATACAATTTTAACAAGGGGGCCCCCAGATTCCATCCCCCCATGTGAATGAGTGAAAGTACATAGTACCCCTACTCATGCACCTAAACCATGAATAGTGAAAATAAAAACTGCAGACAGTTTGACAAATCCTTTATTAAAAATGTTTTAAATACAGTCAGGGCCATGAATATGGGGACATCGACACAATTCTAATCTTTTTGGCTCTATACACCACGGATTTCAAATGAAACGAACAAGATGTGCTTTAACTGCAGACTTTCAGCTTTAATTTGAGGGTATTTACATCCAAATTAGGTGAACGGTGTAGGAATTACAACAGTTTGTATATGTGCCTCCCACTTTTTAAGGGACCAAAAGTTATGGGACAATTGGCTGCTCAGCTGTTCCATGGCCAGGTGTGTGTTATTCCCTCATTATCCCATTTACAGGGAGAAGATAAAAGGTCCAGAGTTCATTACAAGTGTTCCAAACAGTTGATTTGGCCACACCTATTGTTTTTGCTATCTCTCTGATGGGTTTGTTTTGTTTTTTCAGCCTAATGATGTCTTGCTTCACTGATAGTGACAGCTCTTTGGATCTCATATTGAGAGTGGACAGCAACAGATTCCAAATGCAAATAGCACACTTGAAAGGAACTCTGGACCTTTTATCTTCTCCTTGTAAATGGGATAATGAGGGAATAACACACACCTGGCCATGGAACAGCTGAGCAGCCAATTGTCCCATTACTTTTGGTCCCTTAAAAAGTGGGAGGCACATATACAAACTGTTGTAATTCCTACACCGTTCACCTGATTTGGATGTAAATACCCTCAAATTAAAGCTGAAAGTCTGCAGTTAAAGCACATCTTGTTTGTTTCATTTCAAATCCATTGTGGTGGTGTATAGAACCAAAAAGGTTAGAATTGTGTCGATGTCCCAATATTTATGGACCTGACTGTATGTGCCATGATGTAGATCCATCATCAATCACGATGAACACCGCCTGCCGCTCGCATGCAAAAAGGTGTTGGGGTCAATTACATCGCAATGCCCAGTTCAAGGATGTCCCCGAGTGTCCCTGCCCCTTTGCTTACTTAAGCAGCTGGGTAAGTCAGTGGGAGCCAAGCATCAGGAGTGGTATTTTGGGGTTTTTTTTGCATGCAGGGCGCAGGTTACAAAGACCTATTGTTTGTTTGCATTAGAAGGCTGGCAGGCTGACTACAGCCAACAGAAAAAACAAATAATTAAACCTGATCAGGAACACAGGGATGATGTCATTTTATTTAGGTAGACTGAACACAGACAGACTTTAAAAGGTGAAGTTTTCTACATACGTTTCACAGCTGCTATGTAGGAATTGTAGAGATACTATTATAAGGGATAGCTAGAAAATTGGCAGGTGTCAATTAAAGTAATGTTTTAATATCACCGCTCAAAGGAACCCAGTCATTAGAGATTAATGGAAACTGTTATGCCGCGTACACACGACCGGACTTGTGGTCAGACGGAACGAATTCGTCGGACATTCAAATCGTGTGTGGGCTTCATCGGACCTTTTCTGTCGAAAAATCTTACGGACCTTAGAAATAGAACATGTTTCAAATCTCTCTGACGGACTCGATTCCTATCGAAAAACCCGTTCGTCTGTATGCTAGCCCAACGGACCAAAAACAACGCAAGGGCAGCTACTGGCTACTATAAACGATGAAATGCAGCGCTAGCAACTAAACAAAACAAATAAAATGAAAGATATGTGCTGCCGCTGCTGTAATTAAGTACTGATACTTAGCATAAATAAAACAAGTGAATACAGTGCTGGCAATAGAACAACACTATAAAGTAAATATGCTAATTGGTAAGGAAGAAACCCTAAAGTATAATAATGTGTTCATAAATAAAAAAACCTATTGCACAAGTGTTAAACATAATTGAGTGACATAAAACTAAATAGTTTGGCAAGAAAAAACATGATGCTGTTATGAACAGAGTGACAGTAAGTGTATACACATGTGTGACAGGAGCTGAAATGCTGTACAGATTCCCAAGAACAGTCCAACTGGTCAGCAATGGTAGGATGTCACCCTTCAGCCTATGACAACAGTCAGTCACCTGACAGTCAGTCAACAGTTTTATTGACTGTGAAAATAAAACATGCAGGAAATGATTTCTTCTATGTTGAGGGCCTTTTAAAATCAATATGCTGAGGTAACACAGCATGCTGTAATTGTGACGCATACATTACCGCAACAAAACCCAGTGAAAATGGACTTTTAGCCATTAAACATGCATTGTGATATAAATAAAGTAAACTGGCCTCATGTACACAGGATGTCAAAAATCTCACTTTTTCAAGTGTTTGACATTTTCTTTTCTGTCGCTAAACACACCTCCTGGAAAGTTTTACCCCCCCACGATCAGGGCATTTTTTGCTATTCAGCACTGCGCTACTTTAACTGGCAATTGCGCGGTTATATAATACTGTAAACAAATCAAATTTAATTTATATTATTTTTTCGCAAAAATAAAGCTTTCTTTTGGTTGTATTCAGGTAATTACCAGCAAAGAGTTCACATCTCATGTGCCAGGTCCAATTTATCTGGGATTTGTGGCAGTTTTCCATATTGAAAACTGCAGCAATCCCTTTGTAATTGGGCATGGAACACAAGCCAGGTTTTATCTAATTTTTAAATAGAAACTGCCACAAGTAACACAGATCTTTTATTATTAATGTGGTACAAGCCACATATGCCACATTAAGGGTCCTTTCACACGCTCCGTTGATCCCCGCTGAGCAGGCAGATGACAGGACTGTCTCTGCACACTGTGCAGGGACCGACCTGTCAGAGCGCCGCTCTCCTTTATAGGGGATCAGATGAAGACGGACTGTAGAGTCTGTTTTCATCCGATCCGATGATGGATGGAAAAGTAGGGTTTTCCTCCATCACACTTTAGCAGATCGGAGCGGGTCGGATGTCAGCGGACATGTCACCGCTGACATCTATCGCTCCATAGGCCTGTATGGAGCGTCCATTCAGGTCTGCTTAAAAAACTGACAGGCGGACCTGAACGGTCCACCCATGTGAAAGGGGCCTAACAAGGGTGCAAGACATTTTTTTTAAATTCCCCTCATTGTTCTAATGCCCCGTACACACGATCAGACTTTCTGACAACAAAACCGTGGATTTTTGTTCGAAGGGTGTTGGCTCCAACTTGTCTTGCATAAACATAGCCACACAAATGTTGGCCAACAATTACGAATGTAGTGACATACAAGACGTACGTGATATCTTTATTAGGAGCGCTAGTTTAACAAGACCAAGCGCTTCCGGCTCGTACTTGATTCCGAGCATGCGTGGACTTTTGAAACATAATACATAATAAGAATTATGTTTTTTCTTCTTCTTTGAAATATATATGGGAAGGGGTATTTTTTCAAATTCCTCTTTTCATTAATGAAAACACTTATTATATTCTTTATTGGGGGACATTGTAAGAAGTTGCAGTCCTAGTCCCTTTGCATGGTATGTTAAATGGCAGCTCTTGTTTTTTGGTGCATGTATACAGATGTCACCTGGAAGTTTTAATGTCTGCATCAACCACTGCCCTCCCCATCTATTCATTAAAGCAATAGTGTTAGGAACCTCTGTAAGCCTATCCTCATAGGCACTGATAATGGTGCTTTAGAATATAGATTCATAAAGCACACATATTAAAAACACTTCTGGCAGCAGTAACACTGTAAGCTGGTCTGCTGGGTTCGTACATGGAGCTGAGCAATCTTTCTTTTTTAGGGCCCTCGATCGAACGGGTCTGTCACAATTCCTATGCACGCTACTCTGAGGGTCTGGACGCAAGCCTCAATGAGATACCACAAGCCAGGAATACACTCTCCCCTTACCCAACTATGGGGGGGATCCTCACTTACCACACTTCCGCATGCTACCTAATCTTCAAGTGTGGGCTAGGTATGGCATTACCCTTCTATGACATGTCGTCTCCCGGGGAGGCCTTCTTAGTTTTGACTCTCTAAAGATCCCCTTTCGCCTACCCAACCATATGCTTTTCCGTTATTACCAACTCTGACATGCAGTTAATATGCAATTTCAGCACAGCGTTTCTCTGTCCTCCCACGCACTAGAGAAGCTTCTAATGACAGAGGACCTTGATAAGCCACTCTCCTCCATTTACTTAGAGCTCAATCCGCTAATTGGCCTAGTCTAGATGGCCTCTATCAGAGATGGTGCACGGATCTTCCTTCTCTCACTGAAGATGGTCCGAACGTTTGGATCACTTTTTGATGGGTATGATCTCAGCTAGAGATAGGTTTCTTCAGCTCAAACTGTTGCACAGAGTCTATTATACCCTGCAGAGGCTGTCTCTCATATATCCTAACCTCTCAAGCAGTCAGTGATGTACTATGGAAGCGGGCACTCTTATACATATGCTCCTCGCATACAGGTTTTTTTATAATGAAGTAGTATCTACCCTCAACTACGTGGGTGGCCTTTCAATTGCCCGCGATCCTCTTATTTTTATACTGGGTATGACAGACAATGTGGCAACAACTCGCTATGTTAAACTGTTTATATTTTATTTGACATTCTCTGCTAGCCAGAACATACTGATCTAGTGGAAGGTCCATAAGCCTCCCATTGTATAAGAGTGGAAGGTGGCCGTAAATGCTGTTCTCCCACTATTAAAGTTAACATACGCAAGTGGTAACTGCCTGAGACAATTTGACAAAATCTGGTCCAACTGGATAGATGTAGAAGAGAATACTCTCTGATGCCATTCACGTTTTGCAAATTGTTAGTGCACCTGGGATAATGGATCAGGCTGGGCTATACATGGCGTTAAGTGGGTATACTTGGCTGCTGCCATCAGTCCTCTTCTTCCCCCCTCCTCCACTACCTTTTGCTCTTTCTCTGCCTCACCCACTCTGCCCCCATCCCCTCGTCCCTTACTCCCAATTAATCTGGAATGGTATGCCTGTTATATTCAGTAAAACCTAGATTGAAAGTTGTGAATTTACCTCATTGTTACTACCACAGTGCTTTTTCATACCTATGCAATGTAGTCTTTCAACCAGACCTGTACTATGTGCAAAATCTCAATAAATATTTTTACTGGCAAAAAAAATTTCTATTCAACTGCAAAAAAAGGACATGCTGAAATGTGCTTATGTTTTTTTAATTGTATGTTTACATAAACTGACATCAGTTTTCCACCCATATATTTTTATCAACAGTGTTTTATTCACTTTGCAGGAGCAATTTGTCTTTCTGCCACAAGAGGCTGCTGTTAATGTGTTAACGATCCTCTGTTACAGTACTAGGAACTACCATGTAGCTATATTTACATGATTTCTATAGTGATCATTGCTTTCTTCCAGTATTTATAAATGTACATATGGTGGGCTTTACTTTTTTTTCAGTAAATATGTGTTTTACTACTAAATATTTGCTATAATACTAAAGGTTTAAAAGGGGGCTGGAGCTATTGCCAACACCTCGGTTTGCATAATTATGCAAAGACTACTTAATGTGTATTTTTTTTTTTTTTTATTTGAATTTACTTTTTTTTTTAATGTTTTTAAACTTTGAGGTCTCAATACAATTTGAGGATTTTTTTTTTAAATCACAGCAATATTCATTATGTATTTGTTGGCTGCATGGTAACCACTGGTGTAAACTATATTTTTCTATAATTACACTTGTGGGATCCTACTATTTAATTACAATTGAAGCTGCTAATATAGTTAGTGCAATATGGTGGTGCCAAACTGATATAGTAACCATACCCGAGTGTCAGGCTGCCAACTATGCTGATGTGGACCCTGTAGCCACACTGAAAGTTATATCCAATGAAAGGTGGTAGGGTTACCAAAAAAGTGTAAGCCAACGGCAAGTTTACCATGTGAGAGGATGTGAGAGGTTACACCTGGGATCTGGATCTGCAGAGTAGGTAACACACTGGAGCACACTGGAAAAGGGAGGTCCTGGAAATGGGCCTAAAATCAACTTGGCAAAGGATAACTTGGATCAGGACTTGCTGAAGTAGGAGGAAGGTCTCTGCTGAAAGCAGGTGACATGGCATCTCCAGGGCACAGAATCTAAGATCCAGCCAGCATGTACTTTGCTGCACTGGGAAGATCATAGAGGTTAGGGCTGGCTGTGCACAGGTGAGAACATAAAATATCTTTGACTGCATTGAACATTGGGATCTTTAAGAAAAGCACTGGTCCTGTTTTATATATTTTCATCTGCCAAAGGGGCTTAGTTTTCCAGCTGCTGGGACTGTATTGACTTTTCCTGTGCACTAATATAATCTTTATACTATGTGGACATAGTATAGTTATAGTATGGTATAGTTAGAAGACAATGGTTAGGGTTGCCAGCAGACACAAATAACCAGGAGTCAGGAAGGGGAACAAATATTTATAACTAGGAACTAGCCAGGGGTCAGGATAGTCAACAGTCATGGATAACCAGGAACAAGCCAGAGTCCAGGATGGGCAGCAGACACAGAAAATCAAGAATACCAGCTCGATAGTGGGAAGGCATACCAGAGGTTCAGCAGCTTGTTAAGTTGTTGATTTTGCAGCGAGTCAGGAGCCAAGTCTTTAAATAGCGCAGGTAAAGGAAAGGGGCCACTCTAGCTACTGCCAGATTGGGATCAGGAAAACATACTGTATATACAGTATCTCACAAAAGTGAGTACACCCCTCACATTTTTGTAAATATTTTATTATATCTTTTCATGTGACAACACTGAGAAAATGGCACTTTGCTATAATGTAAAGTAGTGAGTGTACAGCTTGTATAATAGTGTATAATAGTGTAAATTTGATGTCCCCTCGAAATAACTCAACACACGGCCATTAACGTCTAAACCGATGGCAACAAAAGTGAGTACACCCCTAAGCAAAATTGTCCAAATTGGGCCCAATTAGCCATTTTCCCTCCCCGGTGTCATGTGACTCGTTAGTGTTACAAGGTCTCAGGTGTGAATGGGGAGCAGGTGTGTTAAATTTGGTGTTATCGCTCTCACTCTCTCATACTGGTCATACTACGCAGGAATACTCTGCGGAACAAATGAGTGAGGCAACATGGAAGGTTGGAAACCATAGTTCACCACAAATGGGGACAACCAGGAAGCAGAATTCAAGGCACTATTGTGAGCAAACTCCGCCCACAGTAAGAGGTCTGACCAGTTGTTATGATGGTCAGAAATATATCAACGTAGGAATTGCTCCAAGGACTGATTGGCTCGTTCTGTGGCCCCATTAGACTGCTGGTGATACGCAGAGCAAGCTGAATTCCCAACTATGCACAAAAGGCTCGTCAGAACCGGGACACAAACTGACTACCCCTGTCTGAGACAATCACCTTGGGTAGCCCATGTAAGCAAAAGATCTCCCGAGCAAAAATGGAAGCCAGTTCCTTAGAAGTGGGCAACTTCTTAAGTGGAATACAATGAGACGTTTTCGAGAACCAGTCAACCACCATAAGGATAACTTTGTTGCCCTGGGAGTTGGGTAACTCCACAATGAAATCCATAGACAGGTGGGGCCTCTCTCCATTGGGTATGGGTTGTAGGAGGCCCACTGGAAGGTGTTGTGGAGTCTTACTCTGAGCACACATGGAACAGGCAGCTACGAAGGCGGTTACATCAGCACGTAGACTAGGCCACCAGAATTGTTGGGAAATGGCCCAAAAGAGTTGATTCTTCCCAGGGTGGCCAGCAGCCTTGGGAGAATGGTAAGTCTGGAGCACGGCAGTACGGAGACTCTCTGGGACAAAGCAGCAGTCACAAGGTTTCTCCGGAGGGGCATGGACCTAAGCAGCAATAATTTTGTCACCCAAAGGAGAAGAGAGACTGGTGGGAACTGTAGCCAGAATACAATCAGGAGGAATCACAGGAACCGGAACCAACTCCATCTTGGAAGTGGAGTAAAATTGGCATGACAAAGCGTCAGCCCTTACATTCTTAGTACTGGGTGAGAATGAGACAATGTAATTGAAACTAGACAAGAAAAGAGCCCATCCCGCCCTTCTGGGAGAGAGGCGTTTAGCCTCAGACAAGAATGTGAGATTCTTATGGTCAGTAAGAATGAGAACTGGAACAGTGGTACCTTCGAGGAGATGTCTCCATTCTTTCAGGGCTAAAATGATCGCTAACAGCTCTCTGTCACCAATCTCGTAATTGCACTCCGCGGGTGACAATTTCTTTTAAAAGTAGCCACAAGGATGCATAGCGCTCTCAGAGGTAGGTCGTTGAGACAGAAGGGTGCCAACTTCAGTCTCAGAAGCATCAACCTCAAGGATAAAAGGTAACATAGGATCAGGATGTTCCAACACAGGAGCAGAAACAAAGGCAGCCTTGAGACTCTCAAAGGCCTTAATGGACTCCGGAGACCAACTCTGTGGGTTACCGTCCTTTCTGGTCATATCAGTCAAGGGCTTGACCAGAGACGAGAAGTTAGGAATAAACTTTTGCATAGTTGGCAAAGCCAAGAAAATGCTGCAGAGGACATAAACCCACGGGTCGTGGCCACTGTAGGACTGCTGAAAGTTTCTCTGGGTCCATCGAAAAACCAGCAGTGGAAATGACGTAACCCAGGAATTTAACCTTTTCATGATGGAATTCGCACTTCTCCAATTTACAATAGAGATTGTTCTCTCTTTGTTTCTGAAGCACAGGACAGACATCTGTGTGGTGGCTCTCCAGGGACTTGGAAAATATGAGGATATCGTCGAGATAAACCACCACACATAATTGCAACAAATCTCAGAGGACATTGTTAATAAATTCCTGGAAAACTATCGGAGCGTTACAAAGGCCAAATGGCATTATGAGGTACTCATAATGGTCTGATCTGGTGTTAAATGCAGTTTTCCACTCATCGTCCTCCTTAATCCCCATGAGATTGTATGCCCCTCTCAAATCAAGCTTCGTGAAAACCGTTGCTCCCTTGAGACGGTCAAATAACTCCGTAATCAACGGAATCAGATAAGCATTCTTAATCGTGAAATGGTTGAGACCCCTATAATCAATACAAGGTCTCAGTTCACCACTCTTCTTCACAAAGAAGAAACCACCACCAGCAGGAGACGAGGATTTGCGAATGAAACCTCGAGAAAGTGTATCTGCAACGTACTCCTTCATGATCTTATCCTCCAAGACTGACAAAGGGTAAACCCGGCCACAAGGGAGTATGGCACCAGGTTGAAGGTCAATTGCACAATCATACAACCGGTGTGGGGGCAAACTACCAGCTTGAACTTTGTCAAAGACATCGCTAAAATCGCGATACTCCTCCGGCAGGGAGGTGAGTGAAGAGGTGCACAGGACCTTGGCTACCTTCTGGAAGCATGTCTCACTGCATTGTGGCGACCAGGAGAGAACCTCTGCACAGAGCCAATCAAAAGAGGGGTTGTGCCTCTGTAACCAAGGATAACCAATAACCAGTGGAAACTTAGGTGAGGAAATAACTTGGAATTGGATTATCTCATGGTGAAGAGCCCCTACAGCCATGGACAAAGAAACAATCTCATGAGTCACATGGACAGATTGTAGAGGTCTCCTGTCAAGAGCCTTAATGGCAAGTGGAGTGACACACAGCTACAGCGGAATCAAGTGCTTCGATACAAAGGCAGCATCAATGAACAGGCCTGCAGCCCCAGAGTCGATTAGAGCCCGTATCTCGATGGAAGACTCAGCCCAAGAAAGGGTAACCGGAACCAGGGGCTTATCCTTCTGGATAACTGGGGATGAAACAACACCACCTAAGGTCTGTCCGTGACATGTCCTCAAGGTTCGGGTGTTCCCTGGAAGGGGAGGACAAGACTTCAAAAAGTGACCTGCCTTGCCACAATAAGGCACAATCTCAGAGAGTTTTTCTCTGAGTGTGGAGTCAATGAGGATGACAAACGTGATCAATTTCTCAAGTTCAGTGGGTATATCTCAAGCTGCTATCTCATCCTTGATGGTATCCAAGAGACCATGAGAAAAAGCAGCCACAGTGGGAGATTCCAGGTGAGCCGTGCGACTCAGGACTGTTTGTAACGCCACGGCAAACTGATCCATGCAGTGATCCTGCTTATCCAATCTGGAAAAAATATTACCAACAAGTGGATTGACTGCATCTTCTGAATTCATGGCCTTCACCTACTGTTAGAAACCATGACCCAGACCGAGACAGAAGTACAGTTAAATCATACTTGTTTAATAATAAAAGTAAATAGAACAAATGTAGTCAAAACATAGCCAAAGTTCGGTAACCGGAACGGATAGTCAGACAAGCCAGAAAGTCAGGAAGCCAGGAATCAGCGTAGTGGAACAGTAAGCAGGATCTGGAGCCAGAAGGAATGTCAGCCAAGCAAGTCTTTATCAGGAGCGCAGGAGAAAGTCTCTGTGATGTTGACCAAGGCAAAGGCAGAGATCATCTGGGCTGGACGGCTTAAGTAAGCAGGACTGACGAGCAGGATATCATCAACAGGTGAGTCACTGTGGAAAGATAGGAGCTGGCAATTAGCCGACAACTGAGCGGCCAGCTCAGAGAAGGAAGGGCTGAGCCCAGCCCTGACATATAGTCCCCCTCCGCCTCTTTAAATGCTATGATCATTCATTTGGTAATTGTTAATATTATCCTCAAGTTTTTAAGCCAGGCAGCATGATACTCTGTCATGCAGTTTTTTGTCATTGACATCTCTTTAGTGCCTGGATTTGGCTTTTTCCTTTATTTATGTCTACTTTGTATGCACTTTTGTTGTTGTTTTTCTGTCTCAAACGCGAACATTTGCCCCATTATTGTTTTTAGTTGGAACGCTGACATTTGCACTTGTTGATGTCATCGCATGTGGATGGTAATGATAGGAGGGGTTTTAGGGTATATATGTTGTGTTGCTTCACTTGTTTGTTGTCCTGAGGAAGACGAGCGTGTGCCTTGTTGAAACGTTGAAATAAAATCTTCACTGTGTGTTCACCTCTCCAGCCCTGTCAGTGCTGCTCTCTCTTTTGGACTAATATATATATATATATTTTATGCTTGTCAGTTGTACTATATTTGTATGCCTTATGTTGTATATTTTTAGACTTTCTCAAATCCCAGCAGGAATAATTAACATCGATAAATAGTAATATTTCCCCCACTTACTCTTTAAATAACTAAAAGGGAGAGGGTGAAATAAAAATGAGAGTCAAGATTAAATGAAAAGGATTAAATAAGACGTAAAAATAATTTCCAACTCTTGCCTTTTTATATTTCATTGTACCAAATTACTTAAAACCACTGTATTGTAAATTGCTATTACATATACTGTAGCTGCACAAACTATTTTCTTTTACAATTAATTTCCACAGCCAGAAATGTATACACACCAGAAGGTGGAAAGTACAGGACATTGTCATAAAAAAATGGTATAGTTTTTAAAAATTTTTGACCCATCCTTTAAAGCTTTTATTCTAATGTTAAAAACCAACTTGACATAATGCAGTATTTGGTTGAAAGAGAGGGCAACTCGGACCTCTCCAATTGGGTCCTGCCTCTTTCAGAAAATGTAGGACTATTGCGGTACCAAAGGGATATAGACAGGAATATATATAAAATCTTTTAGTTTATTGAAGGGTAAGACATTAAAAAGTCCATATAAGGACACAATTGTAAATGAACAATAACATAATGACAAAAAAACTGTTTACAGCAATGTTGACAAAGGAATTGTGTTAGTAATGCCCGCACAGGTAGATGAAGGCAGGTTATTTAGCACTTGCGGACGTGACCTCTACAGTTTTGCGGTCAAGCCGCTTCTTCAGGAGGTGTCTTAGTACATTTTCTACAGAATAAAAAAATCAACATTACCAAAAAATAATCACTACATATTAAGGTGAGAAGTATGAAGATGTAAAGACATGCACAGTGTTAACATTGGAGAAAGTAATCATTGATTAATATTGCACTCACCACCCTTAGCCCACGAAGGGCTAGAACTACACTGTGAGACGCCCACAACGGGCGTTCCCCCGGGGGCGAGCAGGGGGCGTGGCTGTACGGCATCCATCAGTAGCAGAGTGTGACGGAGGAGACGCTGCATCTCATCTCCGTGTGTCAGCGGAAGATCCTTGCTCGATCAGACGAGCTTTAGCGAGTGGGGGTGAGAGCCTGTTTCAGCTTACCTTGGGTCCGCCGCGACCATTTTTTACATTGGTGCTGGGCGTTTCACATAGGAGGATTGAGAACTCGGATTGCTGTGTTGGTTTGGCTTGATTTAAAGAGTTTGTTATGTGAGTGCAATGATTGAAGTTTACACAGTTCAATACATTTTGTGTTTTACGGTATCACACTATTTGCGCATTTTTAATTGCATATGAGATGACACTGGGACGGATGGAACTTGGATTTTTCACCTTAACCTGATTGTCCAGCTTACCATGAATTAATGGAACCCTTTTTGAATCATGTCCTGGGCTGGTACAGGTTCATTGACGACCTACTGGTCATTTGGACAGGTACAGAGCAACTTTTAAAAACATTCATTGAAAGGTTAAATACCAATCATTTCAATCTTCATTTCACCTTCACTTATCATACCCAGAGCATCTCCTTTCTAGATGTACAGATTATCAAAAATTCCGCTGGACAATTAATCACAGACCTATATCGGAAATCTTCAGCAGGCAACACGCTGTTGCATGCGTCCAGCTCCCATCCCCGTCCCCTGATTCGCAGTATCCCTTATGCTCAATATCTGAGACTAAGAAGGAACTGCACAGAGGACGGGGACTTCCACAGACAAGCTAATGCTCTACGTACACGCCTCCTAGCCAGAGGCTACAGCCGTACCATTCTGAGGAAGGCCTTCAACAGGGCCTCAGCCCAAGATCGACAAACATTACTTTTCGGTCTTTCACGTCCTAAAAAACCTTATACGACCAAAATCATCACCAAATTTTCAACCCACCACCATCAGTTACGCAATATATTATCAAGTCATTGGCACATCTTGACTGATCATCATACGCTTAGAAAATACATCAAACCAACCCCTGACTTGGTCTTTAGGAGGGCCACTTCCTTGAGGGACAGGCTCACTCACAGTCATTATAAAACCCCTACATCTGGCCCAAGAGAACCCAGAGGCACTTTTAAGTGTGGAAATTGTCCACACTGCCCCTGGATCCAAGAGGGACAACAGATTATACTCCCAAATGGTGAGATTTTCTCCCCAAAACACTCAGCCCATTGTGGCACACGAGGTGTTATCTATCTCATGACCTGCGCATGCAGCGCTTTTTATGTAGGTAAAACTATTAGAGAGCTACGGCAGAGACTGGGGGACCATTTATATGCCTCCACTAATGGCAAGCTCACTACGGTGAGGGCCGCCATATTAGGATTCATCATCGCTTTAACTTTGACTACATTAGATTCACCATATTGGAAGTCGTCCCTGAAGACCCCAGAGGGGGCAACTGGGATCGCCAAATTTTAAAACGAGAATCACTCTGGATTGAGCGACTCAATGCCTATGTATATACACCGTCTGTGTCCTACCCCTATTTCCTTTATTTGCAACGGCCAGGCTCCACCCATGATTGCTTGTGAGTAGATTTTTTACACACTACTTTATGTACTATGTGTTTATAATTTCTTCATAATTATTTGGCATACCAATCAGCATCTTACAATTCACATGCTTTGTAACCACTGTCATGTTTACTTAATGTATTTGTTTTTCCCTTTGTTTGACAGACTGGTGCACATCCCTACCGGTGAGTAAGGTTTGCTCCCGGACTAGTTGGAGTGCATCCCTGTCATCTATTCACTGGTTGTAAATATTATTAATTATTTACTGTCAATGCACTTGCACTTGCTCCCCTCCTTTTGAGCGACGTGAGGAGTTTATTCTCCCCCAGACGGCGGGCTTGCGACTCTCTGGCAGTGGACTGGGCCCCTCGGAGCCCAGCTATTGCTTCTCCAGATTAACGCTCCAGCGTCAATAATTGTGGAGCTACGCGCTTGTGCTGGATCACTCCTTGCGCATGCGCAGTAGAGGGGAGCCGGACCCGGAAACGGCGGCGGCTGATGGTTTCAGCTCCGCTGAGTTTCAGGGTAGGGGCATATAAGGCAGCAGACCTTTCTGTCTGCTACAAGAGGCACACACCCAGCTGACCAGCATCCCTTTTTGGAAGCCTGTAAGTAACCATCATACGGGGGGGACATCACCATGTCTTTTCCCCCCCCTTGTTTATCTTGATTCAGCTATCCCCTTTTTATTTATTGGAAGCATTTTTTTCTTGTTGAAAAATCTTCTCAGCAAACTTTGATACAAACAGTATGCCATATGTTTACCCTTAAAAGCTTTCTGTAATGGCATGAATGCCTGGTTTAAGCGGCTGCTGTTTCCTTACCATAGACTCTGGGTGTGGATAGCCATCAAGCCTGCTAAAACTTTTACATCATAGCAACGGTGGGTACAAAGAAACCCCCCCCAGTTTGTTTCATGAATACTATTTTTATTAAGGTGGAGGGGTCCCCTTATTTGTCTTTTCTTGCCTCCTTTCCCAGCCCCCCTTTTTTCCCCCCTGCTTTCTTTCTCCCCTTTTTCCCCCTTCCCTTGCCCCCCTTTTGTTCCTCCCCCTCCCCTCCTTTGTTCCCCCCCCTTTTTTCCAGTCCCCCCCTTCCCTCTCCTCCCCCCCCCTCCTCCTTCCCCTCTCCCCGTCTCGTTTTCTTTCTTTCCCTTCCTTCCATTTCCCCCTCCTTCACGTTACATCCTTTCTTCCTCTCTCCCTCCCTTCCTTTCCTCCCCCCCCCCCTCTCTTTCCCACCACTTTCATTTTCACTCCATGCACTTAGGTGGTTCTCTTATTCAAGAACCCCTAGTTTATAATTATTTATATATATTTTTTCATATTTTATTTTTATAATAGTATTTCCTAACGTGCCCCCTTTGCTCGCCCCCGGGGGAACGCCCGTTGTGGGCGTCTCACAGTGTCGTTCTAGCCCTTCGTGGGCTAAGGGTGGTGAGTGCAATATTAATCAATGATTACCTTCTCCAATGTTAACACTGTGCATGTCTTTACATCTTCATACTTCTCACCTTAATATGTAGTGATTATTTTTTGGTAATGTTGATTTTTTTATTCTGTAGAAAATGTACTAAAACGCCTCCAGAAGAAGCGGCTTGACCACGAAACTGTAGAGGTCACGTCCGCAAGTACTAAATAACCTGCCTTCATCTACCTGTGCGGGCATTACTAACACAATTCCTTTGTCAACATTGCTGTAAACAGTTTTTTGTCATTATGCTATTGTTCATTTACAATTGTGTCCTTATATGGACTTTTTAATGTCTTACCCTTCAATAAACTAAAAGATTCTATATATATTCCTGTTTATATCCCTTTGGTACCGCAATAGTCCTAAATTTTCTGAAAGAGGCAGGACCCAATTGGAGAGGTCCGAGTTGCCCTCTCATTCAACCAAATACTGCTTTATACATATAAAGGATGATGGTACCTATTAATGATATAATACCCCTGTAATCTAACTTGGTGGCATACCTTTGATTATTGACATAATGTAACGTTTTAAGATCTATCTACGAATCCAACTTCTGATATCCTTTTAATAATGTCTGAAAACCAATTCTTCCTGACAAAATCCCCAATGGAATAAATTATCTTTTTCTCACATGTAAAGGCAAAATACAGTATATCAAAGCAGATTTTTACTAACTAAATAAGTTGTTATTAGGATTTTGCTTTCATGGTTTATATAAAACGCTAAATCCAAAGGAGGAAAAAAAATGCATTGTTTATGAGTTAAAAATCTTATACCTAAATCTGTTCCATTCGCATAGACATTTTAGTAATGCGTAATTTAGTAATTTATTAACATACTTAGAGTGGTTGTAAACCTCAGAAATATGTACAAAGCATATCCTTCTATAGTGTGTATCTCAATTAAAAGCACTAAATATCATCTCTCTCTGCTGCCCCGCTCCTCTGCAATCAGCATGAGTCACTTTTGACAAGTTTAACTAACACCAGAGTCGTCGTCAGGGGGTGGTTATTAGGGCTATAGCCCCGAGTCTGGGGCCAATAGCCCCGAGTCTCTTGTCCCGGTCCAGAATGCAGGGGACAGGGGCAGACTGAGCCGCGGTAGCACTGGACCCGGCTCCAGCTCCACCCCCACCTCCACCTGACTCTACTCTTGGTCACTGGTTGCTATAGCCACCTAGTGGCTAGCAACCAGTGATGTCACTGCCCAGCATTCAAAGCGGAGGACGGTTGCACTTCCTCCTCCTCCGCGCTAGTGCTCGTGGGGCCTGGCCTGCGAGTTCTGGACTGGAGCGTCCCACCGCTTGCCCAGTGGAGGTGTGGAGTGCAGAGCAGCAGGGAGGGGGATACCTGGGCAGCCGGGAAGAGCCCAGGAGGGAGGGAGAGAGAGAGAGAAGACACCGCCACCCTGAGCAGCATCCCCAGCGTCTCCCAGAGCTTACACTCCACCTATCAGTCCTCTCCCAGCTCGCTGTGACTGGAACAAGAAGAAGGCAGAAATTACAATGTGGCCGCCGTGCCACATCGATCCCCGCTCGGGTGGGCGGCTCTCCTCCTCTCCTCTGGCTGCCTCGCACACCAGCACCACGGCAGAGCTAATGCTGCTGCAGGACCTGCCTGGACACATGAAGTCTGTCTCCTCCTCAGGTAGGTCAGTCAGTGTGTGTGTGTATGTCAGGTACCAAGTCAGTGTGTGTCAGGTCAGTGTATGTCAGGTAGGTCAGTGTTTGTCAGGTAGGTCAGTGTATGTCAGGTAGGTCAATGTATGTAGGTCAGCGTGTGTCAGGTAGGTCAGTGTGTGTCAGATAGGTTAGTGTATGTCAGGCAGGTCAGTGTATGTAAGTCAGTGTATGTCAGGTAGGTCAGTGTATGTAGGTCAGTGTGTGTCAGGTAGGTCAGTGTAGGTCAGTGTGTGTCAGGTAGTTCAGTGTGTGTCAGGTAGGTCAGTGTGTGTCAGTGTAGGTCAGTGTGTCTCAGGTAGGTCAGTGTATGTCAGGTAGGTCAGTGTATGTAGGTCAGTGTGTGTCAGGTAGGTCAGTGTATGTCAGGTAGGTCAGTGTATGTAGGTCAGTGTGTGTCAGGTAGGTCAGTGTAGGTCAGATAGATCAGTGTATGTCAAGTAGGTCAGTGTGTGTCAGGTAGGTCAGTGTAGGTCAGTGTGTGTCAGGTAGGTCAGTGTATATCAAGTAGGTCAGTGTGTGTCAGGTAGGTCAGTGTATGTCAGGAAGGTCAGTGTATGTAAGGTAGGTCAGTGTATGTAGGTCAGTGTGGGTCAGGTAGGTCAGTGTATGCCAGGTAGGTCAGTGTGTGTCAGGTAGGTCATTGTGTGTCAGGTAGGTCATTGTGTGTCAGGTAGGTCAGTGTATGTCAGGTAGGTCAGTGTGTGTCAGTTAGGTCAGTGTGTGTCAGTGTGTGTCAGGTAAGTCAGTGTATGTCAGGTAGGTTAGTGTGTGTCAGGTAGGTCAGTGTGTGTCAGGTAGGTCAGTGTGTGTCAGGTAGGTCAGTGTAGGTCAGTGTGTGTCAGGGTAGGTCAGTGTGTGTCAGGTAGGTCAGTGTGTGTCAGGTAGGTGAGTGTATGTCAGGTAGGTCAGTGTATGTAGGTCAGTGTGTGTCAGGTAGGTCAGTGTTGGTCAGTGTGTGTCAGGTAGGTCACTGTGTGTCAGGTAGGTCAGTGTATGTCAGGTAGGTCAGTGTGTGTCAAGTAGGTCAGTGTATGTAAGTCAGTGTGGGTCAGGTAGGTCAGTGTGTGTCAGGTAGGTCAGTGTAGGTCAGGTAGGTCAGTCTATGTAGGTCAGTGTGTGTCAGGTAGGTCAATGTAGGTCAGGAGTGTGTGTCAGATAGGTTAGTGTATGTCAGGCAGGTCAGTGTATGTAAGTCAGTGTATGTCAGGTAGGTCAGTGTATGTAGGTCAGTGTGTGTCAGGTAGGTCAGTGTAGGTCAGTGTGTGTCAGGTAGTTCAGTGTGTGTCAGGTAGGTCAGTGTGTGTCAGTGTAGGTCAGTGTGTCTCAGGTAGGTCAGTGTATGTCAGGTAGGTCAGTGTATGTAGGTCAGTGTGTGTCAGGTAGGTCAGTGTATGTCAGGTAGGTCAGTGTATGTAGGTCAGTGTGTGTCAGGTAGGTCAGTGTAGGTCAGATAGATCAGTGTATGTCAAGTAGGTCAGTGTGTGTCAGGTAGGTCAGTGTAGGTCAGTGTGTGTCAGGTAGGTCAGTGTATATCAAGTAGGTCAGTGTGTGTCAGGTAGGTCAGTGTATGTCAGGAAGGTCAGTGTATGTAAGGTAGGTCAGTGTATGTAGGTCAGTGTGGGTCAGGTAGGTCAGTGTATGCCAGGTAGGTCAGTGTGTGTCAGGTAGGTCATTGTGTGTCAGGTAGGTCATTGTGTGTCAGGTAGGTCATTGTGTGTCAGGTAGGTCAGTGTATGTCAGGTAGGTCAGTGTGTGTCAGTTAGGTCAGTGTGTGTCAGTGTGTGTCAGGTAAGTCAGTGTATGTCAGGTAGGTTAGTGTGTGTCAGGTAGGTCAGTGTGTGTCAGGTAGGTCAGTGTGTGTCAGGTAGGTCAGTGTAGGTCAGTGTGTGTCAGGGTAGGTCAGTGTGTGTCAGGTAGGTCAGTGTGTGTCAGGTAGGTGAGTGTATGTCAGGTAGGTCAGTGTATGTAGGTCAGTGTGTGTCAGGTAGGTCAGTGTTGGTCAGTGTGTGTCAGGTAGGTCACTGTGTGTCAGGTAGGTCAGTGTATGTCAGGTAGGTCAGTGTGTGTCAAGTAGGTCAGTGTATGTAAGTCAGTGTGGGTCAGGTAGGTCAGTGTGTGTCAGGTAGGTCAGTGTAGGTCAGGTAGGTCAGTCTATGTAGGTCAGTGTGTGTCAGGTAGGTCAATGTAGGTCAGTGTGTGTGTTAGGTAGGTCAGTGTATGTAGGTCAGTGTGTGTCAGGCAGGTCATTGTGTGTCAGGTAGGTCAGTGTATGTCAGGTAGGTCATTGTGTGTCAGGTAGGTCAGTGTATGTCAGGTAGGTCAGTGTGTGTCAGGTAGGTCAGTGTGGGTCAGTTAGGTCAGTGTGTGTCAGTGTGTGTCAGGTAAGTCAGTGTATGTCAGGTAGGTTAGTGTGTGTCAGGTAGGTCAGTGTGTGTCAGGTAGGTCAGTGTAGGTCAGTGTGTGTCAGGGTAGGTCAGTGTGTGTCAGGTAGGTCAGTGTATGTAGGTCAGTGTGTGTCAGGTAGGTCAGTGTAGGCCAGTGTGTGTCAGGTAGGTCAGTGTGTGTCAGGTAGGTCACTGTGTGTCAGGTAGGTCAGTGTATGTCAGGTAGGTCAGTGTGTGTCAAGTAGGTCAGTGTATGTAAGTCAGTGTGTGTCAGGTAGGTCAGTGTGTGTCAGGTAGGTCAGTGTAGGTCAGGTAGGTCAGTCTATGTAGGTCAGTGTGTGTCAGGTAGGTCAGTGTATGTAGGTCAGTGTGTGTCAGGTAGGTCAGTGTAGGTCAGTGTGTGTCAGGTAGGTCACTGTGTGTCAGGTAGGTCAGTGTGTGTCAAGTAGGTCAGTGTATGTAAGTCAGTGTGTGTCAGGTAGGTCAGTGTGTGTCAGGTAGGTCAGTGTAGGTCAGGTAGGTCAGTCTATGTAGGTCAGTGTGTGTCAGGTAGGTCAGTGTATGTAGGTCAGTGTGTGTCAGGTAGGTCAGTGTAGGTCAGGTAGGTCACTGTGTGTCAGGTAGGTCAGTGTATGTCAGGTAGGTCAGTGTGTGTCACGTAGGTCAGTGTATGTAAGTCAGTGTGTGTCAGGTAGGTCAGTGTGTGTCAGGTCAGTGTAGGTCAGGTAGGTCAGTCTATGTAGGTCAGTGTGTGTCAGGTAGGTCAGAGTATGTAGGTCAGTGTGTGTCAGGTAGGTCAGTATGTGTCAGGTAGGTCAGTGTAGGTCAGTGTGTGTCAGGTAGGTCAGTGTAGGTCAGTGTGTGTCAGGTAGGTCAGCGTGTGTCAGGTTGGTCAGTGTATGTAGGTCAGTGTGTGTCAGGTAGGTCAGCGTGTGTCAGGTTGGTCAGTGTATGTAGGTCAGTGTGTGTCAGGTAGGTCAGCGTGTGTCAGGTTGGTCAGTGTATGTAGGTCAGTGTGTGTCAGGTAGGTCAGTGTAGGTCAGTGTGTGTCAGGTAGGTCAGTGTGTGTCGGGTTAGTCAGTGTATGTAGGGCAGTGTGTGTCAAGTAGGTCAATGTAGGTCAGGTAGGTTAGTGTGTGTCAGGTCAGTGTATGTCAGGTAGGTCAGTGTGTGTCAGGTAGGTCAGTGTATGTAGGTCAGCGTGTGTCAGGTAGGTCAGTGTGTGTCAGGTAGGTCAGTGTAGGTCAGTGTGTGTCAGGTAAGTCAGTGTATGTAGGTCAGTGTAGGTCAAGTAGGTCAGTGTATGTAGGTCAGTGTGTGTCAGGTAGGTCAATGTAGGTCAGGTAGGTCAGTGTGTGTCAGGTAGGTCAGTGTGTGTCAGGTTGGTCAGTGTATGTAGGTCAGTGTGTGTCAGGTAGGTCAGTATGTGTCAGGTAGGTCAGTGTAGCTCAGTGTTTGTCAGGTAGGTAGGTCAGTAGTGGTTCAGTGGTCAGCATTGATGGGTCACTGGTAAGCCAGGCAGCAAACAGCAACTAGCAAGTGAGCTTACCCCCTGCCACACAACCACACAACCCCTCTGCCCAAGCAAAAAACTCAGCGCCACTAGAGCCCCCCCCCTCACCCCCATGCCGGCCTTGGACTTCGGGCTGAAGCCCCTGGTCTTTTTGCCATCTAGCAATGCCCCTGACTAACACTAAGAGAAAAATTGTGACAGTGGAGGGACCTACAGCAGATTGACAGCCTCAGTTCTGTTCCTGTGAGCTGTGTGGAGGGGGAGGGGGTCTCTTCCCTCCAATCAGTTCTCGGAGATCTTCTCACTGCCTGAATTCTGCAGAGTGTGACTTCAGCTCCCCGCCCCCTTTTTTCTGACCTCTCAGACAAGCTTTATGTATCCTGGACTTTGAATGGATATAGAGAAAAGAGGACTGCAGATAGACAGGTACAAGCTATGTAGGAGGATTTGTTTCATCTATGTGTATCACCTGAAGGCCAGTCACTTCACTGGGTATACGTGAGGGTTTACAAGCACTTTAAAGTTTGGCAAGGCTAAGCTTCTCTTATTTATTAAATAAACAAAAGACTTCATTGCCTCCTTTTTTTCTTATTATTCCAGAAAAAACTTAATTGAGGCTTGAAAACTGACTAAAATTATTTGTTTGAGAAAACGGTTTAAAAATAGCTCAGTTTCAGTACCAGAAATGACAACAACAATTTAAGCAATCTAATTTAATTGAATGAATAAAATTTCTTTCTGTTTTATTCATTCTATATTTGATCGCTGCTGGCTAATTTACTTGATGTAAGTCCTTAACCAGTTGTGACCCCAGGCTATAGTGGTGGTCTCTTTCACAGCTCTTTCAAGCCATGAGACTACTCTGTCGCTGATGGCTTTTGGTCTCTACTAATGATCAGGAACCAACCAGTGTGGTTCCCAATCATGTGATCACAATATCTGCTATGACATGGCAATTATATCCGTTTTTTTAGTAAACAAACTTATATTGCTCCAACTGTCAGTTTCTTTCTTTCTTTATGCACAGTGAAACAAATACATTTTTCAAAAAGACAGTATATTGTTAAATAAATAATGTAACAAAAAAACTACTGAAAATTCACATTTTTTCATTTGTCAATCTATGATAATAAATCTCAGCAGGGTGGCTATTAAAACATAGTACCAAAAAAGCCCTATATGTCCTTAAACAATGTAAAAAAAAATTAAAGCGGAGTTAGCCTGGATGAAAAAAAAAATTAAAAATCAGCAGCTACAAACACTGCGGCTTCACTTCCTGATTCCCTTAGTAAGGATGATGGTGCCTGCACCCTGGAACTCCGCTTTAGGTAAGTAAAATCAGTTGCATAGTTATTGTGAAGTTAACTGCCAATTTTCTCTCTTCATGTACACCCTGCCTACATTTACCGCTCCACAGGAAAACGCAAAATGTGGCAAAATTGTGCCGCGATTTCGCTGCATTTTGTGTTTTCCTGGGGCCAGCAGTCTAAACATTCCTATCCTGAATGGGATTCTTCTGAGTTCAGTGGAGTGAAGTTGAACATCACCTAACCACAGCAGCTTCTAAACCCTGCTAAAAGCCTATGTGTATAGGCTTTTATGGAGTTGAGTTTAGGAGCTTTGGCAAAAAAACACCAAAACCTCCTAAACTCAAGTTCAGGAGCTGCTAGTGGACATGAAGCCTAACGCCCCGTACACACGGGCTGAATGCCAGGTGACATCGGCCATTTCAATAAAAAACATCCAACTTTCGGCCCGTGTGTATGGCAGCTGGTCCGACAGAAGCCAGCTGTTTGCCCGATCAACACTCTCTGCCAATGGCTGAATGCGCTGACCGGAGTGTTCTGGCGTGGGGGTGTACCCCCTAGGGGGTAAGCGTATGGATTTCTTACTAGGGATTACTTGTAATACTATAGCCTGATGGTGGAGAGTGCTTTTGTCCACCCTGGGGTTCCCCCCCCCATTTGCCTTGTGGGCTTTCACTCCAGTCCCTCCCCGAATGTGCAGCAATGCTCTGTGTATCCAGGAGGGGGCAGGTAAGCACTATGTGGTGCACAATTATATTCCAGACCTGATTGAACATTTTACCAGAATTATGCGCAGTGTAAGTGTGCACATCACAGTGATGCTTTGTGCACTGGTCCAAATCATTTGGTGGAGGGGGAATATGGTGTGGGCTTGTTTTTCAGGGGTTGGGCTTGGCCCCTTAGTTATATTTTGGGGGACACAGCCTTTCAACACTCCAGTGCCTCCCCCCTCCTCATCCTCTATTGGTCCCACTTCTCTTTCCCATCTTGGTTTGAGATCATATGCTATTCTAGTAGAGACGGGGGTTGAGAGCATGTTATAGAAAGCCAAAATCAGTTTATGGGGGTCCGTGTTTTTAATTACTGCCATAAGGACATTAGGTGTAGGGTTTGGGAGGGAATCAGGAAATTGCGATTGTGCCGCATGACCGATTTGTAGAAATCTAAAGAACATTTGATTCTGAATTGTAAATTCTTCTTTAAGTGAATCAAAAGTTTTAAGATGTCCGTCTTTTAGTAAGTGATGCAGATAAAATATTCCCTACATGGACCATAAGTTTGTGTCATGAATTTTGTTGAATTCAGGAAGATTCTTGTTGTGCCATACCGGCGTGTAATCATTGAATTGTGGGATTTCAAGTTTGGAGGCGGCTAAGTCCCATATTTTCCTGTAGTGATATAGCATGGTATGTCTATTTTCCCCTAGTTCCTACCCCCCCCGAGCCCGATGCTATTGCATATGTCGAGTCCTTGGTGTGTTGTGCCCATTTTGGACATATGAGCGTGAGAAATCTCTCGCTGTCCATTTTATCTAAGTGGAAGAACTGTGACAGTTGTGATGCAATGTAATATAGGTTAAAGTCAGGAAGAGCTGTGCCACCAAGGTCAGTCGATCACAAGAACGGTGAGCAAAAATCCCAGAAGCACACGAGGGAACCTAGTGAATGACCTGCAGAGAGCTGGGACCAACGTAACAAAGGCTACCATCAGTAACACACTACGCCACCAGGGACTCATATCCTGCAGTGCCAGACGTCTCCCCCTGCTTAAGCCAGTAAATGTCCGGGCCTGTCTGAGGTTTGCTAGAGAGCATTTGGATGATCCAGAAGAGGATTGGGAGAATGTCATATGGTCAGATGAAACCAAAGTAGAACTGTTTGGTAGAAACACAACTCGTCGTGTTTGGAGGAGAGAGAATGCTGAGTTGCAACCAAAGAACACCATACCTACTGTGAAGCATGGGGGTGGCAACATCATGCTTTGGGGCTGTTTCTCTGCAAAGGGAACAGGACCACTGATTTGTGTACATGAAAGAATGAATGGGGCCATGTATTGTGAGATTTTGAGTGCAAACCTCCTCCCATCAGCAAGCGCATTGAAGATGAAACGTGACTGGGTCTTTCAGCATGACAGCGATCCCAAACACACCGCCCAGGCAATGAAGGAGTGGCTTCGTAAGAAGCATTTCAAGGTCCTGGAGTGGCCTAGCCAGTCTCCAGATCTCAACCCAATAGAAAACCTTTGGAGGGAATTGAAAGTCCGTGTTGCCCAGTGACAGCCCCAAAACATCACTGCTCTAGAGGAGATCTGCATGGAGGAATGGGCCAACATACCAGCAACAGTG
The DNA here is from genome assembly GCF_042186555.1 of Aquarana catesbeiana. Lineage (NCBI taxonomy): Eukaryota > Metazoa > Chordata > Amphibia > Anura > Ranidae > Aquarana > Aquarana catesbeiana. The sequence continues at coordinate 125,537,132 of NC_133333.1, read as the reverse complement.
TGTGACAACCTTGTGAAGACTTACAGAAAACATTTGACCTCTGTCATTGCCAACAAAGGATATATAACAAAGTATTGAGATGAACTTTTGATATTGACAAAATACTTATTTTCCACCATAATTTGCAAATAAATTCTTTCAAAAATCAGACAATGTGATTGTCTGGATTTGTTTCCACATTTTGTCTCTCATAGTTGAGGTATACCTATGATGACAATTACAGGCCTCTCTCATCTTTTTAAGTGGGAGAACTTGCACAATTGGTGGCTGACTAAATACTTTTTTGCCCCACTGTGTATACACATATATACACGAGCAGGGCTTTTTTTCTAAAAAATAGGTGCAGGAACTTAGCCCCAAAGCCCCCTCCCCTTCTGGACTTCTGTGTTTACAAGTGTTAGTGGTAGGCAGGGAGCCGAGGGCCTGAGCCAGAGGTGGTGGAACTGAGTTCCACCAAGTTCCAGCTGAAAAAATGCCCTGTAATACGAGACTGTATATGTATATGTATGTATATATATATATAAATACACTGCCTGCACTGACTGAATATTGAGTAAACACTGAATATATAGCCTATGCTACATGCAGAGTATATTTTAGAACAAACGAGCACCCGATGTACGAGTCGAACTTATGTTCGACTCAAACTGTGGGCTCATCCCTAGTGCTGATGAATAAAGTATGGCATGAAATTAGATATATAATGCAAAATGCTCATATATCAGTTCACGCCCCTTTTTGGAAAATATAAAGTATAAGGAGATAAATAAATTGGAAGGATTTGGGATGTGGAGAGGACTAGGGATTCGATATATATCACAATTATATTATAATAATAAACATTTCAAAAATTACAAAAAGAATATTCTCTGCCCCCATATACCTTCTTTCAATATTTACAATTACGACATGCTTTGCAGACCCACTTTAAAGGTAATAAGTTAAAGGTACAAATTATGCCATTAATAGATCTTATTGCAAAGATACAAACTAAGAAGGGCCTTATTTGTATTATATATGGGTATCTAATTAGGCAATCTCAGGGAGAAGCTATCTGTCCCGCTAGAAGGGGATGGGAAAAGGATTTTGTAGATTTAACACATGAACAATGGCAAAATATGGCAAAATATTTTGGAACAAGTACATTTTGGAACAAGTAATTTTGCTAATGAAGTATGAACAGTTACGAGGTTTACAGTACAGCCACGAGTGATACTATTTTCTTTGTTCCAGACTTCAATCTAAAACAATTTCCACAGTAGCTGGCATCAATTCCCAAATAAAACTGGTTTATTGCAATGGTTTATTTATACACAGTACAATTTTATTTTTATCTTGAAAGCTTTTCTAAGTTTGCGATGCAACAGCATTTCAACAAATATATTTTAAAGCTGTTCACATTTTTTATTTCAGGCAGGTGTTTTCTTTTCCATTCTTTTCCACAGATTTATAAAACACAACAGTTAACAATTACTGCCATCCTAAGGAAAGATACAGTATGGCGCCTCAACTTGAGCACTTAAGGCTCCTTTCACACTGGGGCTGTGGGTGCATCGGCGGTAAAGCGCCGCTATTTTAAGCGTCGCTTTACCGTCAATTTCGCTGAGCTATTCGGCCGCTAGTGAGGCACTTTTACCCCCCGCTAGCAGCCGAGAAAGGGTTAAAACCACCGCAAAGCACTGCTACAGCAGCGCTATGCCGGCGTTATAGCCGTGCTTCCCATTCATTTCAATGGGCAGGAGCGGTGAAGGAGCGGTTATACACCGCTTCTTCACCGCTCCAAAGATGCTGCTTGCAGGAGTTTTTTTAATGTCCTGCAAGCGCACTGCTCCAGTGTGAAAGCACTCGGGCCAGCCATAGACAGATCAAAATTTGGTCAGTTCAGCAGACCAAATCATCTATGGGCAGGCTGATTTTGCTGAAGTCGATCAACTTCCGTACAACCAGCCTGTCAGGTTTTTTTGTTTGAGCAGTGATCATTGTATTCTGACAGCTGGGAAACCTCCCACTGTCAGAATACAATAGCGCAGCGGGGGGGATTACTCCATCAACACTGACTGTGTGTATAGGGGAATCTAGCAATTTGCTTTCCTTCAACCTGCGGTTGAACGAAAGAAAATTGAATGATGCATAACCAGCCTTAGTCAGCACTGATGCTGCAAGCTCTGTTCTTCACAATCTCATGGAGGTTCTTCCTACTTGAAAGATTGCTATAGAAAGGCTAGCAGCTATTTTTTTATGAGCAACAGCTACAGTGCCTTGCAAAAGTATTTGTTTCTTTTCCTGTTTTGTTGCTTTGCCATCTGGAATTAAAATGGTTCTTTTGGGGCTTTGACACTGACTCCTTGTTGCATAAATGTAATGAGATGGGTAAAATATGGCTTCAGCTCCTGTTCTCCACCGGAAGAAAACTCCTCAGCCATGTTTCACCCTTTTCTGGGCTTAATCGTAGTGGCCTCTACGACTACACCCAGAAAAAGGGAGAAACGCATCTGAGGAGTTTTCTTCGGGTGGAGAACAGGAGCTGAAGTCATCTTTTACCCATCTCATTACATTTATGCAAAATGAAGTTGGTGTCTTGTGTGCAGACAGCCACCATTTTGTTGAAGTCTACTGGAACCTGAGAAGCTGACTCTGTCTGTCTTGTACCAATCTTGTCACATGCTGATCTAACTAACACAGGTTTGGAGGGGCATTCAAGCGGTTCTATTTTCACTGTTTGGGGCTACATATTGTTTATTGGGACACATACAATAATTAATGAAAAAATAACTGAAATCTTCAGTGTGCTTAAAAAAAGTCAATACTGTACTTTGTAGGGACACCATTTGCTGCAATTACAGCTGCAGGTCTCTTGGGACATGTCTCTATTAGCTTAGCACATCTACCTACTGGAATTGTTGCCTGTTCTTCAAAGCAAAACTGTTCTAGCTCCTGCATGTTAGATGTGTTGTGTTGGTGTACAGCAATCTTTAAGTTATGCCACAGATTCTCAGTTGGATTGACATCTGGGGTTTGACTAGGCCATTCCCAAACATTTAATTTTTTCCCTAAAACACTCCAGTGTAGCTTTAGCACCATGCTTAGGGCCATTGTCCTACTGGAAGGTGAACCTTCATCAAAGTGTTAAATCTCTGCATGCTGAAACCTATTTTCTTTAACCATTTGCCCACTGAGCCCCTGAAACGTGTTGGCTGTTGCAAAATAAAATCTTTTAACCAATTTCATTCCAAAGCAATTCTGACATTCCTCTCACACATGTAAAAAGCATGATTTTTTTGCTAGGAAAACTACTTAGAACTCCCAAACATTATATATATTTTTTAAGCAGAGGCCCTAGAGAATAAAATGGTGGGCATTGCATATTTTTATGTCACACGATATTTGCACAGCGGTTTTTCAAATGCAAATTTTGGGGAAAAAAATACACTTTAATGAATGTTAATGCACAAAAACACAATATAGTAACAGTAAAAAGATAGCAAACAAGTCATGCCTAAAAATTGCGTTTTCCCATGGAACAGTGCCAAATTACGGTACATAAAAACCTCCATTGGCAACGCTTCAACAGCCTTTACAATTACCAGTTTAGAGTTTCACAGGAAGTCTGGTACTAAAATGATTGCTGTCACTCTGAAATTCGCAGCGATACCTCACATGTGTGTTGCGATTGCTGTTTACATATGCATGTGGGATTTATGCGTAAGCACGGGAGAACAAGGGGCACTTTAAAATTTTATTTTTTTTATTATTATTTTTATTTTATTTTTATTTTTTTAACACTGTACCTTTAACTTTTTTTTTTTCGATCAACTCTATTGCTATTACAAGGGGGGAACAGCATCCCTTGTATCAGCATGGGCTGTGACAGGTCCTCTTTATGGAGAAATCTGGGGTCTCGGCCTTCAATGCAGCTGATCAGACACAGATCGATCTGATCAGCGGCTTTACTGGCAATTAACGGCCAGGTAAACAAAGAACAGAAACAGGAAGTTATGAAATCCTCATCGCTTCCTGTTTTTCATATCACACAGTGGGAGAAACAACATTCTTTCCTCTCATCCCCCCATACCGGACTCCCTGATTGCACGTAAAAGTAAAAGTAAAAGTTTCGTTGCCTGTAAAAGTAATCCAATGGCTAGTTAGCTGTGCGGATTACTTTTATTTTGTGCAGAATCGCTGGCCCTAAAGAGTGATATCTCAAATATTGCTGCAGTGATTAAAAAGATATCAACCTTCCCATCTGAGGAAGTTTAAAAAACGTACAGCGGATGGGAAGTGGTTAAAGTACCATGCAAGCTGGTGTGGCACTCCTATTCTTTCAAAGCTTTAGTAAACTTCTCTGGGGTCCAGAAAGACCCCACAGTTGCTAGTAAACAGCTTCTAGAACCACAAACCACCCAATACGTTATAATGCATCTCAATAAGTTTTAGTGCTCCTACATCACAAAAATTAAAGTGGTCCAATGGACAGGTAATCCCATCTCTGCTGTGAATTTTTGCAGCACCTTCAGTGTTATCTTTGGTGTTTTTGTTATCTCCGATTAATAGCCTTGTTGCCTGGTCTATGAATTTTAGTGGAATGCCTTCTCTTGTCAGGTTTGTAATAGTGCCACATTTTTTCCATTTTGTTTTAATGGCTTTAATGTTATCTGTGGGATTCAAAAAGCAAAGGGAGGGACTTTGGACTTTTTAGGCACGAGTACAAAAATTATCTATAACAAGGTTATTTTATTTAATTTGAAAAATACATACAGAGGGGGCAGGAGGCGGAGCCTAGCAGAGCAGACATGCATTGTTAGAGCTCCACACCGCTGAGGAGAGAAGAGAAGGACAAAGCGGAGCCTGCAGGCTCAAAAGGTATCCATTTGAACCTTTTTGCCCCAGGGAACAAACTGTGAAAGTTTGGGCAGGAAATATGGTACTGGGAGGAAACCATGGCAGAAATAAAAATCACCTCACAAAGAGCTCACAGGCACTCACTGCAGCTGAAGCAGCTCCAGTCACCTCACAAGATACAGCATCAGGGCGCTCTCACAGACAGAAAATGTCACAGCAAGACTCTCCATTTGAGTCAGATACAGAACAAATCCTCTCACAAACTTCTCCACAAGCCTCCTCAGTATCCCCAGTAATATTATTACAATTTGAAAAGATGCTTCATAAGGCTTTAAAACAAACCTCAGACCAAATAACAAAAAGCCTAACCAAAGAAATAAGAGAGCTGGGAAACCGCACCGCAGCCTTAGAAATAAAAATTGATGAAATTGAAATTACAACCCAAGAAAATATAACAGAATTGGAACAATTAAAAAAAGAGAATTTAATACTTCAAACTAAGCTCGAAGATTACGAAAATAGAGCCAGACGTTCAAACTTGCGCATAAGGGGAATACCTGAAACTGTGACAGACCTGCAATCTACTATTACTGCTCTATTACAAGAACTAAAGCCAGATATTCCTATTGAACGTTTAGAACTGGACAGAGTACACAGAGCCCTCACAGCCAAAAAGAAAGATGGACCCCCACGTGATATAATCACAAAATTTCATTATTACAGAACGAAAGAACAAATACTAATTGCTGCAAGAGAAAAAAAGGAACTTAATTTTCAAGGACACAATTATCAAATTTTTGCTGACCTATCCCAACTTACTATTACTAAAAGACGATCCATGAAACCCCAACTAATGGAACTGCAACGCCACAACATTATGTATCAATGGGGCTTCCCCTTTTCAGTCAGATTTAACTACCAAGGTACAATTTACAGAAGCAGATCAGCAGATGAACTACAACAAACACTTTTAAAATTAAATCTGACAGAACCCACAAGCAGCAACACTCCCACACGCAGAAGAATGGCGTCATCTTCACCTTCAGGCAGCACCCAGAAAATTTCAGAACAAAATGGGAATCATCATTCTCACAAAAGAGGCCGTTATGCCACATCATCCATGGACCAAGAAGATTCAATGGACTGACATCCTAATTCCTGATATCTCTTCATTTATTATACTAAGAGATGGTTCTCTATAAAAAACCTATATTTATAACTGAATGTAACTGCATTCTGATAGTCACACACTGTGTGGGATCATGTTACATTCCAGTTATATTTCTTATTACTTCTGATTCATATAGCCTTAGAATATATAAGTGAAATAAGGAAATTCTTGTTCAGTTATATATTATCAGGTAATAACAATAGATTTATTACTTTTTAGGACAAATATGTTCAATAATCCAGAAGTAATGGAAGCTTTTTCTTTCTTTTCTTAAAACAAATATATTATTACCTAACTAGTTCCTAGAATTATGTTTTTGTTTATTCTAATCTGAAGCAATACAACCTCAATTTTATGAGTTAACATATCTAAACAGTTACATATGAATAAAATATGTAATTGTTTACTCTAAAAGGGTTAAAATCCCAAAATAATTCAAACTATCTTCATCAATACCAAAGTTATTAACAGTACCTTTCTAACTGAATTATTTAGCCTAGGGCAAGACTAACCATATACAACCACCCTGGAATAAATAATTTCAACAAAAACTATATTCTGCACTCCAATTAATGAAACATCATTTTGATGTCTTTTGACATAGCACTTCTCTCCTGTAAGCGGAAGATCCGTGTACCCCCATTAGCCCTCCTCATTCTCCCAACCATATTATGTGGGAGTGTGACGAAGGCACTTATTCCCCTGAGAGAGATATTTATTCTCTTTCACGGGTAAATTGTGATTACTTGCAAAAAATAATTTATACAATGTATCATCTAATCTCATATGTTTTTTGTTTACTCTTTACTCCAGAATTCACTGGTTTCTTTTCTATCTATTCATCTCTTCAGTCCACACAGGTTGATCTGCGCAGTCAGCTCTGCATAACAAAAAGTAAGTCAAAACTATTTGATCTATTGCCATGGCACCACTGAATATACTTTCCCTGAATGTTCAGGGCATAAATGTCCCTCAAAAAAGGACCAAAGCCTTCCGTACTTTCCATAACAAGAAGGCTCACATAGTATGCCTCCAAGAAACACACTTCACCAAAGATTCTACTCCAAAATATATTTCTCCTTTTTATCAACAAATTTACACGGCTTCTGCCTGTACCAAGCAAAGGGGAACTCTAATTGCATTTCACCGATCCACACCATTCACCTTATCATCAGAAATTAAAGACCCAGAAGGTAGATACCTGATACTCATGGGTTATATAATGGATACAGCAATCACGGTGATTTCCTACTACGCTCCTAACAAACAACCTACACCATTCCTCTCACATATATTACAAGTGATTAATACACACAAAATAGGAACAGTGATAATGTGTGGGGATTCGAACCAGGTCCTCCTCCCATTTCTAGATAAATCACCTTTTACACCATCCAAAATAACCTCTAGATTACCTTTTTCTCAACTTCTTTCCAAATACAATCTGGTAGATTCATGGAGAGAAAGTAACCCAATGAAAAAGAAATTCACTTATTTCTCGCACCCTCATCAAACCTTCACCAGAATAGATCATATTTTTCTAACAATAGGAATGATACCAGAAATTATTGCATCAGATATAATTCCGATTCCGTGGTCTGACCATAATGCAGTATACACTACTATAGCCTCAGCCATACCAAAAGCGCATGACCCAACGTGGTACTTACCGGACATAATGCTCAAACACCCACTACATCAGATGGCCATTGAACAAGCTTTAAAGGAATACATATCAATTAATAATACAACAGACATCTCCCCAATAACACAGTGGGAAGCTCATAAGCCTGTCTTGCGTGGTACAATACAAAGACAAATGGCACTATTTAAACGGGAACGCAAAAATCTAGCAAAAAAACTAGAACACAATTTTAATGCAGCCTACATATCATTTCAAGATAATCCATCTCAGAGTACAAAATCTCATCTGGAAAAATCTAGATTGGAATACGATCTATTTCTCACTGAGTCAGTTGATAAATCCCTCAAACGCTCCAAACACAATTTCTACATGAATACAAACAAACCAGGTACATATTTGGCTCGGGCATTAAATTCAACTAACAAATCTTTCAAACCAATACGTTTGAAATTATCAAAAAATGTTTACACTTGTAATCCAGTTAAAATAGTCCATAAATTTCACTCACATCTCGCAACTTTATACAAGACAAACAATGAATTTAATCCTACAGAAGCTGAATCCTTCTTCTCAAAAATAACCTTACCTGAGTTAACTCAGAATCAAAAAAGCAGTTTGGATGAGCCTATAACTATAGATGAAGTTGCTAACGCCATAAAAGACCTAAAACTTAACAAAAGACCAGGCCCAGACGGCTACTCGGCTTTATACTATAAAACATTCTCAGAAATACTCTCTCCCATTCTCACTGAAACTTTTAACAAACTTCTAGATGGACATTCTTTTCGGCAAGAAACACTAATGGCAATTGTTTGTATGATCCCAAAACCCCTTTCTGATGATACTTCCTGTGTGAATTATCGGCCTATCTCTCTGTTAAACCTCGATATTAAATTATTAGCAAAAATAATAGCAAAACGCCTCAATAGCATTATAGGAAAATTAATACATAGAGATCAAGTAGGCTTCATGCCAAATAGACAGGCAGGAGATAATATACGCAGGGCAGTGTTATTGGCACATATTGCTAAAAAACGGAAAATCCCTTTATGTTTTCTATCTCTCGATATTAAGAGGGCATTTGACACAGTATCCTGGCAATATATGCAATATTCATTACAAAAATGGGGTTTTGGACCCCATTCTTTAACATGGATCAAAGCATTATATAATAAACCCAAAGCCTATATAAAATATGCTGGATACAAATCTGAAGCCTTTAATATCGAAAGAGGTACCCGACAGGGTTGCCCATTATCTCCCTTATTATTTGCCCTTATACTCGAACCCATGGCCCAATACATCAGAACAAACCAAACTATAACTGGCATTGAAGTAGGAGGTATTACACACAAATTATGTATATTTGCAGACGATATATTACTTTTTCTATCATCACCACAGGTCTCTGGTCCTAACTTAATACCAGCTCTTGATGGATTTGCAGCCCTATCCGGCCTTATGATTAATCCTAAGAAATGCCTAGTGCTTAATATTTCACTCACAAACATGGAATTGATCCCGGCTAGGGCTGCACTCCCATTCACATGGGCAGAAAAATCAATCCCATATCTTGGAATTCATTTAACAGCATCTCATTCTGACTTATTCTCAACCAATTATCCTCCTGTATAAAGACAGATCACAAATATAATAAAACAATGGTCGCAACTTCCTTTATCCTGGATAGGGAAGATTAATGCAATCAAAATGACTATTCTACCCAAATTGCTTTATCTATTCAGAGTCCTCCCTATTCCAATTCCTTCCTATTTTTTGAGAATAGTACAAAAAAGAGCAACTTCGTTTATATGGGGCTCTTCTAAACCACGTATACCTATACACACACTACATCTTCCCAAAAATAAAGGAGGCCTGGGATACCCTAATTTTACTAACTACTACAGAGCAGCACATTTGGCCAGTCTGTCCAAATACCATGCAAAACAGGAAATCCCATTATGGGTATTTATAGAGGCTTCAGAAAATGACCCTCTATTAATATCAAATTTATTATGGCTTGATCCTAAAGACCGCTTTAAAATTCATAATCCCATAACTAAACACTTCTTATCTCTCTGGGATAAACTAAAAACCAAATATCAGTTACAATCTCCACACAATCCTCTCCTTTCTTTTATCAGAAATCCGGCCTTTTATCCGGCATGGATCTACCCAAATTCTTTTAAAGCTTGGACAACATCAGGCATTCAGACACTAAATGACTTCATAGCATCTAAATCATTCCTTTCATTCCCATCGCTTAGAGAAAAATATGATCTACCAAACTCTGAGATATTTAGATATCTCCAAATCAAAAATTTCTATATACCATTCCTAAAGGGGGATACACCATTATCCCAATTATCCATTTTTGAATCAATCTGTACAAAAGATCCATTTGCTAAAGGTACAATTTCATCACTTTATAATCAATTATATGGAGTAGCAAATCTTAATAGACCCTCTTACGTTCAGAGGTGGGAGGAGGACCTGGGACGAACTTTAGAAGACACGGACTGGTCTAACATATGGCTCACATCTAAGTCATCTTCACCCAATATCTTAGCACAGGAGACAAATTATAAAGTCCTAACTCGCTGGTACCTTGTACCCGCTAGAGTGGCAAAATATTCACCTAATACCTCAACTCTTTGTTTTCGAGGATGCCCAGAAATAGGCACATATTTACACATATGGTGGACGTGCCCAGTAATCCAAATCTTCTGGAAGGAAGTCTTCATGATTGCATCTAAAATATTTAAAAAAATAATACAACCAGATCCATATTTAACTTTACTTAATCTAAAACCGGAATGGTTAACACTCTCTCAATTCAAACTTATGATCCAACTAACAACGGCTGCAAAACAAACAGTGGCCAAGGCATGGAAATCTCCTACATTGGTACTAGCAGAAACAATTCACAGAATGAATACTACAATGTCCCATGCTAAGATGCTAGCCATCGATCAAAATCAAATTCCAAAAATTGAAAAACTTTGGCATCCTTGGATAAAACAACAGTTCCTGTCAAACTTCAATGACTCTGTCCTGTTGCCATGGTAACAGATTAAATGACTTACAGAGACACCCATTCTAAGGCTTCAAAGAGAACTAAAAAGAATAATAAACTGACGAGCGGGACAACCTTGTGGACCATACCTCTACCTTTCAACCCTTTTTCTTCTTTCTCTTTCCTTTTCTCCACCTTACGATTAAAGTTCATTATCAGAATTTATTTGACCTATATACACTCTACTTGTAAACAATATGTATAGTAGGTATAAATCATTTAAATACCTACAAAAGCAACTAAGGAAATGATATATATCTTTAATTTAGGTTTACGTGAACCCAATGTTTAATATTTGAAATTTCATGATATTTATCTATATAAAACCTACTGTAAAACAATGAGCTTACTTTATAGATCCTTGTAAACTTACTTTATGTATCTTTATAACATTGTATACTCAATAAACTTCTTTTGACAAGGAAAAATACATACAAAAAGAACATTGATTAAAAACCACAAATCATGTATACGTATTAAAACGATAGCTATACAACACCATCTAGGCACATAATTCTTCGGACATAAGGATAACCACCCCAAATATCAATCGGTCCGAGAAGATGTCTAGATAGCAACTTCACAATCGATTAGTTCATGTCATGTAGATATTCAATGCTCAACATGTTTCACGTGTCTTCACGCTTCTTCAGGAGCGAAACAATGTATATTATGGCTATCAAGATACATAACATAACATACAAATGATTAGTATATAAAACCATAAAAACCGGCATCCAGAATGACGCCGCATATTATAGATTCAAAGAATTCCATGCTGACTAAAACAGTGCGGTGTAGCGTAAGGACACAGACCAAAAAGGTGATGAAAGGCTACCATGGGGGCGTACACAACATAGTATTAGATAGTAGCTGGAAGATGTAACAAAGTAAGAAGGCTTCATAGAATATATTTTATTTTTTATATTTTTTATATATTTTTAGATTCCCAAGAAACTCAGGGTATAGTTTACCTAATGACATGCAATTGCCAAGCCTTTTATGCTGGAAAAACCATCAGGCAATTTCGCTCATGTATTAAGGATCACAAATACTATTCCGGTGGGGGGAAAATGATCACCTCAGTGAGCAGGCACCTGGACCTTTCTCAGTGGTCTCCTTCATCGCCCTCGCGGTGATCTCCAGGAGCCCCCGAGGTGGCGTATGGGACAAACAGATTTTGAGACAAGAAACACTCTGGATAGAACGCCTAAATGCGACCCAGGCTCCGTGTATAAAATGAAGCTCAGTCCTATAAACCTTTTCTTTGAATGAATATTGTTATATATAGATTTCAATCACATTTAATTTGTCAGGATCTATAGGATCTGGAGGCATTAGTTTGATATTCTCTTTTTCCTGTCCTTTCCCCTCTTCCCTTTCTTCGGCCCCCTCCTCTCCCCACGATACGTCCATCCCCCCATATATCCCTTACATATTGTTTTTAACATATTGCTGTTGTGCGAGTCCATATCCCTCCAACCCTATGTATATATATTTACAGAATATCTATATTAATAGATGAAACTAGGTGTACATTAGAACTCGAGTTTAGAGCAAGAATTACATATACGAATACTATGGACTCTGAGGTTTATATGAATAAATAGAAATGTTTAAAATGTTCATTAATGATGTCTGTTGAGGATTCATCCTTTGTATGTTTGTGATTTCCTTTCCCTGCTGATTTGATACAGTGCGGCTGGTGTGGGCGCCACCTAGTGGTGGGTTCTTGGCTGCTATGCAGCCGTCCAGCGTCACACCAGCACCTGCTGATGTGATGCTTACATCAGCTGGCAATTCCCTATGCCGGTGTCTTGCCGAGAATGTTCTCTCGGCGGATAAGTTCCCCCCCTGTACTGCGCAGGCGCAGCGCCTGCGCAGTACATACTATTCTCAGCCGCCGGAGATAGCCAAAGCTCAAATGCTTCAATCAGCTGTACGCGGCGCCTGCGCTCTGGGTCCAGGTTCCTTCCCCACCATCCAAGTGGACCTAGAGGGGGAATCTAAAAGTGCCGAGCGCAGCGAGGGCGTGCCCGAAGCGTGGCAAGCGAAGCGAGCCCGCGAGGGGTCCTCTTACAGGCGCCGTGTACAGCTGATTTTCAGCTGTTCTGCTTCGGCTATTTCCGCCGATACCTACTGCGCAGGCGCAGTAGAGGGGGAACTTATAGGCAGAGCGGAACTTTCTCGGCAGAACACCGGCTGTGGATGACGTCACGTCGGCGTAGCCGATTGGATGACTACGGACGGGTTGTACACACAAATAGGACGGAGTCCTATTGTGGCGCACACCCCGCTCCAGTGACAGGAAGGGACCACACATCGGAAATTTTTTTCTATATCGGTATTCAGGTATTTCTATCTTTATTTAAGCATCAAATACAAGTGATTCACTATTGTTATATAGATCTTTTCTAGGCTAATACTTTATGCAGCTGATTTCTTTCTCTGCTGTCCTTTGCATCCTAGGCTAAAGTAACATTAGACTACCTATTTGGATACCGTGCCTGCGGGCACCCATCTAAATATCTGTGACTACCTTAGTTTTCCTGCAAGATCTATATATACACATATTAGAGTGACAGGCACAAACATCCGGTATCTTGAGCTGTTAGTGAGTGATTTGTATTATGGCTGTGGCTATTTCACCAACACTCTAGACCTATAGATTACCGTTTTTTAAGTTAGTCGTTTTCTTTTTGGGAAGGTGTTCCTGTGGACACAGTGTACCAGACCATATCCATCCCGACGTGTGCGGATATACCACCCTGCCGGTCCTTCCGGTTTTTCCTGACCTGTGGGCTGATTTCTTTTGATTTTATATACGTTTATGTTGTGAGTATTTTATATATACATATTCCCCTTTTGGTTCCCTTCCTTTTTTCCCCCCTCTCCTTCCCCTTCCCCCCTCCTCCTCATTTCCTTGTTTTCCCTCCCCCCCCTTTTTTCCCCCTCCTTTCCCCTTCCCTTCTCCCCCTTTCCCTTCCCTGTCTCTCCCCTTTCCAATAAACTCAATTTTAGTCATACATTTAGGCCAAAATGTATTCGGCCACATGTCTTTGGTAAAAAAAAATGTCAATAAGCGTATATTTATTGGTTTGCGCAAAAGTTATAGCGTCTACAAACTAGGGTACATTTTCTGGAATTTACACAGCTTTTAGTTTATGACTGCCTATGTCATTTCTTGAGGTGCTAAAATGGCAGGGCAGTAAACCCCCCCAAATGACCCCATTTTGGAAAGTAGACACCCCAAGGAAATTGCTGAGAAGCATGTTGAGCCCATTGAATATTCATTTTTTTTGTCCCAAGTGATTTAATAATGACAAAAAAAAAAATTACAAAAAGTTGTCACTAAATGATATATTGCTCAAACATGCCATGGGCATATGTGGAATTACACCCCAAAATACATTCTGCTGCTTCTCCTGAGTATGGGGATACCACATGTGTGGGAATTTTTGGGAGCCAAGCCACGTACGGGGCCCCGAAAACCAAGCACCGCCTTCAGGCTTTCTAAGGGCATAAATTTTTGATTTCACTCCTCACTACCTATCACAGTTTTGAAGGCCATAAAATGCCAAGATGGCACAATTCCCCCCCCACGCAAATGACCCCATTTTGGAAAGTAGACACCCCAAGCTACTTGCTGAGAGGCATGTTGAGTCCATGGAATATTTTATATTTTGACACAAGTTGCGGGAAAATTACAAACTTTTTTTTTGCACAAAGTTGTCACTAAATGATATATTGCTCACACAGGCCATGGGCATATGTTGAATTGCACCCCAAAATACATTCTGCTTATTCTCCTGAGTACGAAGATACCACATGTGTGGGACTTTTTGGGAGCCTAGCCGCGTACGGGGCCCCGAAAACCAATCACCGCCTTCAGGATTTCTAAGGGTGTAAAGTTTTGATTTCACTCCTCACTACCTATCACAGTTTTGAAGGCCATAAAATGCCCAGATGGCACAAACCCCCCCAAATGACCCCATTTTGGAAAGTAGACACCCCAAGCTATTTGCTGAGAGGCATGTTGAGTCCATGGAATATTTTATATTTTGACACAAGTTGCGGGAAAGTGACCAATGTTTTTTTTTTTTTTTGCACAAAGTTGTCACTAAATGATATATTGCTCAAATATGCCATGGGCATATGTGGAATTACACCCCAAAATACATTCTGCTGCTTCTCCTGAGTACGGGGATACCACATGTGTGGGAATTTTGTGAGCCTAGCTTCATACAGGGCCCCGAAAACCAATCACCGCCTTCAGGATTTCTAAGGGCGTAAATTTTTGATTCACTCCTCACTACCTATCACAGTTTCAAAGGCCATAAAATGCGAAGATAGCACACCCCCCCCCCCCCAAATGACCCCATTTTGGAAAGTGGTCACCCCAAGCTATTTGCTGAGAGGCATGGTGAGTATTATGCAGCTCTCATTTGTATTTGAAAATGAAGAAAGACAAGAAAAAAAATTTTTTTTTCAATTTTCAAAACTTTGTGAAAAAAAGTGAGGTTTGCAAAATACTCACTATACCTCTCAGCAAATAGCTTGGGTGTCTACTTTCCAAAATAGGGTCATTTGGGGGGGGGGTTTGTGCCACCTGGGCATTCCATGGCCTCCGAAAACTGTGATAGGCAGTGAAGAGTGAACAAAAAAATTTACGCCCTTAGAAAGCCTGAAGGCGGTGCTTGGTTATCGGAGTCCCTTACGCGGCTAGGCTCCCAAAAAGACATGTGGTATCCCCGTACTCAGGAGAAGCAACAGAATGTATTTTGGGGTGTAATTTCACATATTCCCATGGCATGTTTGAGCAATATATCATTTAGTGACAACTTTGTGCAAAAAAAAAAAAAATGTGTCTTTTTCCCGCAACTTGTGTCACAATATAAAATATTACATGGACTTGACATGCCTCTCAGCAAATACCTAATGGGGTGTCTACTTTCCAAAATGGGGTCATTTGGGGGGTGGTTGAACTGTCCTGGCATTTTATGCACAACATTTAGAAGCTTATGTCACACATCACCCACTCTTCTAACCACTTGAAGACAAAGCCCTTTCTGACACTTTTTTGTTTACATGAAAAAAATATTTTTTTTTGCAAGAAAATTACTTTAAACCCCCAAACATTATATATTTTTTTAAAGCAAATGCCCTACAGATTAAAATGGTGGGTGTTTCATTTTTTTTTTTCACGCATTTTTTTGGGAAACACACACTTTTTTAAATTTGAATGCACTATAACACACTATATTGCCCAAATGTTTGATGAAATAAAAAAGATGATCTTAGGCTGAGTATATGGATACCAAACATGACATGCTTTAAAATTGCGCACAAATGTGCAGTGGTAAAAAACTAAATACATTTTTAAAAGCCTTTACAGGTTACCACTTTAGATTTACAGAGTAGGTCTACTGCTAAAATTACTGCCCTCGATCTGACCTTCGCGGTGATACCTTACATGCATGGTGTAATTGCTGTTTGCATTTGACGCCGCACCGACGCTTGCGTTCGCCTTTGCGTGAGAGCAGGGGGGGACAGGGGTGCTTTTTTTTTTTTTTTTTCTTTATTTTTTTTTGCTTTTTTATCTTATTTTTAAACTGTTCCTTTCATTTTTTTAATTTTTTTAATCATTTTTATTGTTATCTCAGGGAATGTAAATATCCCCTATGAGAGCAATAGGTAGTGACAGGTATTCTTTTTTGAAAAAAATTGGGGTCTATTAGAACCTAGATCTCTCCTCTGCCCTCAAAGCATCTGACCACACCAAGATCGGTGTGATAAAATGCTTTCCCAATGGCGCTGTTTACATCCGGCGAAATCTAAGTCATGAAATGCTCATAGCTTCCGGTTTCTTAGGCCATAGAGATGATTGGAGCCATTCTGGTCTCTGATCAGCTCTATGGCTCTATGGTCAGCTGGCCAAATCACCGGCTGCATTCTCGGGTTCCCTGTTGGGACAGGAGAGCCAGAGAAAAACATGGAAGACGGTGGGGGGGGGGCATTCCCTCCCACTACTTGTAAAAGCAGTCTAGAGGTTAAATAGCCGCTAGGATTGTTTTTACATGAAAGCCGACCGCTGGCTGAAAAGAATGATACCAAGATGATACCTAAACCTGCAGGCATCATTCTGATATAGCCACTCAAAGTCCAGCAACATACCAGTACGTTGCTGGTCCTTGTTGGGCATATATTGTAAACTTTTTTTTCATGCAGCCTGTGGGCTGAACGAAAAAAAGATATTGATCGGTGGGTATGCCCACCATTAGAATACCTCCCTTCATCCACCCACTTCTAATGATGGGCATACATGCACCGTTTATATATGCCGAAGCATGGGGAAATCCTCCCGCAAAAAGTAGGAGCAAATTGCTCCTCCACCCACTGCTGCCCCCACGCTTCGGCATATATGCTGAAGTGTGTAACTGTGGTGGTGAAATCACCTCCGACAGCTCTGGAGTCAGGGCTTTATGTATCGTGGGAGCAAACGCTGTTGCTGTCAAGATAAATAAATCCACGCTGCAACTGAATGGCGTACCTGCTAAGCAAATGATGGTTAACAATAAAACAAAGTAACATTACAGTATAACAGTAAGACTTACCATACCTGCAAAGCAAATACAAAAAAAAACATAGTAAAAAATAAAACATTTAAACACAACCTGTGCCTAAAATATATATATGCCGAAGCATGGGGGCATCCTCCCGCAAAAGGTAGGAGCAAATCGCTCCTCCACCCACTGCTGCCCCCACGCTTCGGCATATATGCTGAAGTATGTAACTGTGGTGGTGAAATCACCTCCGACAGCGCTGGAGTCACGGCTTTATGTATCGTGGGAGCAAATGCTGTTGCTGTCAAGATAAATAAATCCGCTGTGCATCTGAATGGTGTACCTGAAAACAAAAAAATGGTTACCAAACATGATAAAAACATAACAACAATAAAACATTGCAGAATAGAATACAGTAAATTCTAGAGAGAGAACAATAAAACGACAACTTTTTTTGTTTTTTTTTATTTTATATTTTTTTTGTGTTTTTTTTTTTTTTTGTTTTTTACTTTTCTTTTGTTTTTTGTTTTTTTACACTTTTTTTTGTAACTTTAACTTTTGTAACTGGTACCAGGTTTGGGTCTCTCAAAATGCGATGGCATCTTGGGAGACCCTGTGAAAGTGTGTCCTAGTCTGTGCAGTGCTGTACCCTACGCTAATACTCAACTAGTGTATGGTAGCGTTCAAAACATTCACCAATGCAAAGACCAGGATTGTCAGGACAGGAGGGACAATAATACCGGGTGTCACGCCTAAATCCGCGCTTGCTGCAGACACAACATCTTTTTTGGGGGGCTCGTTGGGTAGGGGTACTCGGGAGGACATAAAAAAAATGCCTCTCATGCAGCCGGCTTACGGCATTTGGTTGGGAAAGGTGAGGTGGAGCACCGTCTGGAAACAGAAGGGCTCTGACGATCTGTTCCTGGAATTTAAGGAAGGATCCAGTCCGTCCTGAAGCTCTGTATAGCACATAAGCGTTCAGCAAAGCCAATTGAAATAAATAAACAGACACTTTTTTTTACCAGCGTCTGGCCTTACGGGCAACTAGGTACGGCGCCAACTGGTCGTTGAGGTCCACCCCTCCCATATTTTGGTTATATTCGTGGACACAGAGGGGTTTCTCCACAACACCAGTCGCCGTAGTAATTTGGACCGGCGTGTCTGCATGAAGGGAGGTAAGAACGAAAACATTCTTTTTATCCCTCCACTTAATAGCGAGCAAATTATTACACTGCAAGCAGGCTCTCTCCCCCAGCCTAAGATGGGAATCTACAAGCCGCTGGGGAAAGCCCCGGTGATTAGGTCGCACGGTGCCACATGCTCCAATCTGATGATCAAAAAGGTGACTAAAAAGTATCACGCTCGTGTAATAATTGTCCACGTACAAGTGGTACCCCTTTCCGAATAAGGGTGACACCAAGTCCCACGCAATCTTGTCAGCGCTTCCTATGTAGTCAGGGCAGTTTGTCGGCTCTACGTGACTATCTTTGCCCTCGTAAACCATAAAACTACATGTATAGCCTGTGGCCCTGTCACAGAGCTTATACATCTTGACCCCGTATCTGGCACGCTTGCTGGGAAGGTACTGTTTGAATGACAAGCGGCCAGAAAACTTAATCAGGGACTCATCAATGCAGACAACTTGATGGGGAGTAAACAAGTCTGCAAAACGTGGGTTGAAGTGGTTTACGAGGGGCCGAATTTTGTAGAGCCGATCGTATCCAGGGTCTCCACGAGGACGACAGAGTTCATTGTTGTTGAAGTGCATGAACCGCAAAATCTGCTCGTATCGTGCCCTGGTCATGGAGGCAGAGAACAAGGGCATATGGTGAATTGGGTCACTGGACCAATATGACCGCAACTCACTCTTTTTAGTTATGCCCATGTTGAGGGAAAGGCCCAGAAAGATGCTAAATTTGGAAACCATAATTGGTTTCCAATCTCTGGCAAGGGAGGACTGGGGAATAGTGACGATGTGTTGACCAGCGTACAAATTGCTTTGGTCCACAATAGATCTATAGAGATCTTCGATGAAAAACAGCGAATAAAAATCCAGTGACGTAAAATCAACTGCTTCCACCTGAATGCCGGGTTGGCCAGTGAATGGGGGAAGTACGGGTGCTGCAGAAGTGGTGGGTTCCCAATTCGGATTGGCAAATGCAGCAGGAAGGGCACTATGGGCACGACGGGCCTGTGTTCGTCTTCTTGGTGGCAGCGGGACACTACTTGTGCTTGCCACCTCGCCAGCTTGAACTGCACTTATGGGACTCGCCACATCACCAAGTGTTACTGCAGTGCTAGATATACGACCAGGGTGTACTAGGCCGCTGGTGCTTGCCAGTTCACCAGAAGGAATAGCGGCGCTAGTACTTCTCTGCTCCATACGAGGGACCTGCGGTTCTTGCACTTCTAGGACAGAAGAAGATGATTGGGGTCTGGTACGCCTGACCTTGGCAGGGACCACAACTCCGTCGTCAGAGCTATCTGTCATGGAGCCGCTGTCGTCTACAGGATCGTATTCTGAGCCTGAATCTGACAGATGAGTGACTTCCCCTTCACTATCTGTCATGCTCAGAAACGTGTAGGCCTCTTCACTAGTGTACCTTCGATTTGCCATTTTGGGCTCTAAATTTAGTGGTACACTAGTGAGACTCACAGGCAAAAAAGCTCCTGACTGTCAGCGACTGTATCAAAACGGTACCAAAAAATTGTTAGCGATCGCAGGTATCAGGCCTGACTCTGCGAACGCTGCAGTTATGTGTGCTTAGTGTTTTGTAAGTGTCAGTGATCGATCGATACTGCACTTGGGTGGGCTGGGCTGGGCCAAGGGGCAAAACGCAGGTGCTAGCAGGTATCTGGGCAGATCCCTCTAACACTGCGTTTTTGGGAACCCTAAACTGCTGGGGACGCTAGTATAGATCTGATCGGATCAGATATTGATCTGTTCAGATACTATACCACTAAGGGAGGTGTATGCTGCATGCGTGGGTGTTACCGGTACTGGCACTAACCTAACGCTGCCTGGGGCGACGCAGACCTTATCTGACCCTAAAAACTTAACTTATATCACCGCCGGGCAATTAGGGGGTTAAACCTTTATAAGGTAATAAACGGCGGGTGCCCTGAAACTATAATAAACTATTAAAAACAAACTAACTAACCAGCGTCACCCGTAACAGTTATACGGTGATCACCGGTGAAAGGGTTAACTAGGGGGCAATCAGGGGGTTAAAACCTTTATTAGGTAGTATATGGGGGTCCCTGCCGCTATAAAATGCTGACGGCGAACCTATATACTTACCTCCCTAACTAGCGTCACCTGTGTCACTAATACAGCGATCATTAAAACGATCGCTTAGTGACACTGGCGACAGGGGGTGATCAAGGGGTTAAAACTTTATTAGGGGGGGTTAGGGGGGTACCCTAGACCTAAAGGGGGTACCCTAGACCTAAAGGGGGCTAACCCTAACTGCCCTACCACTTATAACTGTCACAAACTGACACCAATGCAAAAAAAAAAAAACTGCTATTGGTGTCACTGTGACAGGGGGTACAGGGGGATGATCGGGGGGTGATGGGGGGTGAAAAGTGTGCCTAGTGTGTTCTACTGAAAGTGTAGTGTTGGTGCAACTCACATTGATGACTTCTCTCCTCGGCGCCGGAACGAAAAGACCGGCTCGAGGAGAGATGACATCACTTCCTCTGCCGCTGTTTACATTACAGCAGCAGAGGAAGATTTTCATTCGTGGGGAGCGATCGCGAGGGGGAGGCCATGAATGAGTGGCCTCCCCCTCAGCCTGTATCGCTTCCCCAATGAAGCCGACCACCTCGGACACCGGGGGGGGGGGGGCGTGATGCCAGGTACGTGATTTTGCCTGCCCGTGCCATTCTGCCACAGTATATCTGCGTTAGGCGGTCGGCAACTGGTTAACCACTTCCGGACCGCCACAAGCCGATAAAAGTCTTAACTCTGAAGAGGGATATCTTTGTTATGGCAGCAGCCAGCTGCCATAACCCTGGTATCCTCTTCTTCGGCAGGCGGTCCGGTTTCCGATAATAGTGGTCTCTGCGGCAGATTCACCACAAGATCACTTTTATCGGCAGCGGGAGAGGGCCACCCCTCCCGCCGCTCTCTGGTGCCCTCCGCCACTTACCGGAGCTGGCAGAGTTTTTTTTTTTTTTATTGCATTTTAGCGTAAATATGAGATCTGAGGTCTTTTTGACCCCAGATCTCATATTTAAGAGGTCCTGTCATGCTTTTTTTTTATATTACAAGGGATGTTTACATTCCTTGTAATTGGAATAAAAGTGACACAATTTTTTTTAAAATAACAGTGTAAAAATACAAAATAAAAGGTAAAATAAATAAGGAAAAAAAAAATTTAAACATGCCCCCCCCGAGCTCGCGTGCAGAAGTGAACGCATACTTGAGTAGCGCCTGCATATGAAAACGGTGTTCAAACTACACATGTGAATTATCACTGCGATTGCTAGAGCGAGAGCAATAATTCTAGCCCTAGACCTCCTCTGTAACTCAAAATATGCAACCTGTAGAATTATTTAAGCATCGCCTATGGAGATTTTTAAGGGTAAAAGTTTGTCGTCATTCCACGAGCGGGCGCAATTTTGAAGCATGACATGTTGGGTATCAATTTACTCGGCGTAACATTATCTCTCACAATATAAAATATTAGGCTAACTTTACTGTTGTCTTATTTTTTAATTAAAAAAAGTGTGCTTGTAAGACCGCTGCGCAAATACGGTGTGACAGAAAGTATTGCAACAACCGCCATTTTATTCTCTAGGGTGTATAATGTTTGGGGGTTCTAAGTAATTTTATAGCAAAAAAAAAATGTTTTTAACTTGTAAACAGCAAATCTCAGAAAGAGGCTCGATCCTTAAGTGGTTAAAGTTTGGGAATTTTTTTATAATCCAACCCTAATCTATACTTCTTCACAACTTTGTCTCTGATGTGTTTGGAGAGCTCCTTGATCCTCATGTTGCTTGCTTAGTGATGATGCAGACTCAGAGGCCTTTCAGAACAGGTGTGAGGTATTTAAACTGACATCATGTGACAGATCATGTGACACTTTGATTGCACAGACTATTTACATCATCTATTTATGGAACTTCATAAGATAATTGCTTTGACCACATCTTTATTGGAGGTTTCATAGCAAAGGGGTATAAACTTATGCACATACAAGACTTCTGTTTTTTTTTTTTATAAAATACATTTTGCACCTTCAATATCATAGGCGTGTTTTGTACATCACCTGGTAAAGCCTCAACAAATCCATTTCAATTGCAGGTTGTAATGCGGCAAATAGGAAAAAAGTCCTGCGAGCCACAATGAACCTTGTGCCTAGAGAATATCACTTCTCAGCTGCATATGTTGAACACGTCTCATTTATCGTGCAAACGGTTAGTCCTCATGCACACGGACGTTTTTACAGCCGTGTTTTTTACAGCTTAAAAACGCCTGTCTATGTTAGTCTATGGATTCATGCCCACCTAGACGTTTTTGAGCTGCAAATGGCCTAGGCGTTTTTAAGCTGTAAAAAAAACCCAGGACCAGTGCGTTCCGAGCCGCAGCGCTAGAGCTGTAAAAACGCGAAACGCGGAAAAACGCGCAAAAATGCGCAAAACCGCGACCGCTGCGTTTTTTCGCGTTTTTTAGCTCCGGTGTTTTTTGGTTAAAAATAGATGATTGGACACTGTAATCTCTGTAAAAACAGGAATTTCCTGTCTGGACATTAGATTACCCAAGAGTCCTTTGCACAGCCGTGTGACTGTGGTGATATTGGCTTGAAGATGGCTAGTGCAGTCTCACAAGTGGAGCTAATAAGCGCGGTACAGGCCCATCCAGAACTGTGGGATGTGGCACATCCACTGCATGGAGACCACATCCGGAAGGTGAAAGCCTGGGAGGACATAAGTGCTGCCATTACCCCTGGCTGGGAACAACTGAGAAATGCAGAAAGAAAGGAGATAAGTAAGTCTATTTTCCTTGAATGCATGATCTGTTTGTGTGTAATGTAAATGAAGATTGCATATTTAACCCTTTGTTTTCCATGTTATTTTAGGCAAAATTATGCAGCGCCGCTGGAAGTCCCTACGTGACCGTGTCAGGAGGGACCTCACGGACGAAGACAAGGCGGCACATAGCGGAGCACCAGCGCCAACCAAAAAAAAACATGTATACCACAGCAATCTTCAATTCCTAAGGCAAAATATGCAGAGCCATACCAGACCGTAAGTTTTTTTCATATATTTGCCTATGTACATTGCTTTTCAGGCAGTATGTTCCATGGCTATTGTAACCACTTTCAGAACGCCACATGTACATATACGTCGGCAGAATGGCACGGCAGCACAAATGGGCGTACCTGTACGTCCCTTTTAAGTTGCTGCCTTGGCAGCGCGCTTTCCCATTTTGAGGTCCATGAGTCCGACCGCGGGTCCTGCGGACTCAATGTCCGTGGGCACACCGGCGATCGTCTCAGGGAGAGGAAGAGGTCAATGCCAGTGTAATTTTTACAGTATGTAATTGCAATTTTAATCGCACTGATTGCTGTACAAATGAAAATTTTTCCAAAAATGTGTCCAATGTGTCGGCCGTATTGTCGCAGTCATGCTAAAAATCGCTGATCTCCCCCATTACTAATAAAAAAAATTTGCAATTTTAATCGCACTGATCGCTGTAAAAATGACAATTTTTCAAAAAATGTGTCCAAATTGTCCAATGTGTCGGCCGTATTGTCGCAGTCATGCTAAAAATCGCTGATCTCCCCCATTACTAATAAAAAAAAAATTTGCAATCATTGCAATTTTAATCGCACTGATCGCTGTAAAAATGACAATTTTTCAAAAAATGTGTCCAAATTGTCCAATGTGTCGGCCGTATTGTCGCAGTCATGCTAAAAATCGCTGATCTCCCCCATTACTAATAAAAAAAAAATGGTCCGGGCTAAAGTAGTTACGTTTATACAATTTGTATTGTTTGCAGGACAACTTCTAATTTTAGACTCCGAGAGGTCGATGAGGAAGATGCTGAGGTTCAGAGACCAAGCAGTCCTATGACCAGCAGTGGATCTCCACGACCAATCAGCGAGGGAGGTGTTGAGGGCACAGATGAGGTAACTGCTTCGGTCTGCCTGTCTATCTCATTGTCTGTCTGTCCATGTACATGTCAATGTAAACATTTTTGTTCTTTTGCAGGAATCGAGGGCTGTGGAAACACCGTCTCCTGCCAGTCATCAAAGTGGAGAGCAGCGCGGTCGTGGCGGTGTTCGTGGGCGTGGACGTCAGGCGAGGGGCGGCTATAATCCGGAGGCTGATGACAGGGTGCTAGCACTGCTGCAGGAAGTGCGGCAGGAGAGGCGCAGTATGGATGCCTTTTTAGACACCAATAACCCACGCGCCTGCTTCTGCCGCAGCCTTTACCACATTCTGGAGGACATTGGGGGAGACCAAGAGAAACTTTGTATGGATCGCATGTACGCTATTGCAATGCAATACAGACATGCAAAATTAAGTGGCGGGCCACCTCCATGCGATCCATATAATGTTTCTCATGATCCCCCAATGGCCCCTGGGACCTCAGCAGTGCTAGCACCCCCCTCTCACTATCAGCCCCCTCCTCAACGCCAACCACCACCTATGCCGTCCCAGACCTCATACCATAACCTGCAAGCGTATGGTGAATTTCCACCTTCCACCTCCCATTTTCACCCCTCATACCCTCTACCCCGCTACCAGCAGGATTTTGGGAGTGATCGCCAGGCCCAACCATTACCCCGCCCCAATCCCCACATCCCCAATGCAATCAACCATCCACCACCACCTATCACCAGTTGTGATCCCAAAATAAATTCTTTTTTTTCTTGAAATACCAGTTGTGATCCCAATCCTTTATTTAATTTTTTTTTTGATTGAAAATAAATGTGTTCAATTTGTCTTTTATATGATGCACAACAGCACTCCTTTGCACTCTGCTTGCCCTGAAGGCAGAGTGCAAAGGACTCTATCGTACTCTGCCTTCGGACAAGCGTAAGCTTGCTCTTTTTTGGGCTTAGCCTAGGCTTACCCCGAAGGCAGAGTCAAATTGACCTGTAGAACAATCGTTGACAAATGGACCAAAAAATAACAAACTTCAATTTTGAAATGCTTTATTTCAAAAAACACAAGACAGCAAAGGTAGATGTATTGCAAATATTTTTTAGATATAATCATTCTGCCATGATACCTCTCCATCAGGGGATTCAAAAAATTCTGCAAATTGGTTTCGAATGCTCATGACCCGTGCAGTTGAATGCAAGTCCATAAATTGAACCCTCTGAAGTTGTCTAATGGGCTCCTGTTCAACATTATTTCTGTCACTGTCCCGCAGAAAATTGTGCAGAATGCAGCATGCCAGGACGACTTTAATGGCGTTGTCAACATCCAATTGCATACTTGTCAGCAAAACTCGCCATTTGGCCGTGCACACCCCGAATGCACATTCAACAACACGGCGTGCACGGCTGAGCCGATAATTGAAAATTTTTTGTTGTCGGCTGAGACCAGTGCCACTGTATGGCCTCATTAGATTTTCAGCCAGTCCAAAGGCCTCATCTGCCACCATGACTAATGGCAAGCTGGGTTCTTCAGTGCAGGGTAGAGGCCTGCTTTCAGGAATATTGAGTCGTCCCTCATGTAGACGACGTCCGAAGGCCGACTCGCGGAATATGCGGGCATCACCTTGGCTTCCATATGCTCCCACATCTACAAACAGAAATTTGAGGTGTGCATCGGACAATGCCAGGAGGACCACCGAAAAATATTTTTTATAATTAAAATATGAAGATCCAGAGTGGGGAGGCTTCTTCACCCTGATGTGTTTCCCATCAAGGGCTTCTATACAATTTGGGAACTGAGTTTTTTCCCAAAAAGTGTCCACAACTGATTCCCAGATGTCTTCGGTTGGCTCTGGCATTACAACGTTATGCAATTCCTCCCATATTGCCACACATGTTTCCTTTATTATTTTTGAGACCGTTGAGAGGCCAAGGAGGAAGTAGTGATGCAAGGAAGCATAACTTTGTCCCGTGGCAAGGAACCTAAGATAACATAATAAATTTAGTTATTGAAAGAGAAAAGCATAAACATAAGTCCTAAACCTACCCTTAAACCTAACCCTATCTCCTAACCCTAACCCCTAACCCCTAACCCTAACTCCTAACCCTAACCCCTAACCCCTAACCCTAACTTCTAACCCTAACCCCTAACCCTAACTCCTAACCCCTAACCCTAACCCTAACCCCTAACCCTAACTCCTAACCCTAACCCTAACCCCTAACCCTAACTCCTAACCCCTAACCCTAACCCCTAACCCTAACTCCTAACCCCTAACCCCTAACCCCTAACCCTAACTCCTAACCCCTAACCCCTAACCCCTAACCCTAACTCCTAACCCCTAACCCTAACCCCTAACCCTAACTCCTAACCCCTAACCCTAACCCCTAACCCTAACCCTAACCCCTAACCCTAACCCCTAACCCTAACTCCTAACCCCTAACCCTAACTCCTAACCCTAACCCCTAACCCCTAACCCCTAACCCTAACCCCTAACCCTAACTCCTAACCCTAACCCCTAACTCCTAACCCTAACCCCTAACCCTAACCCCTAACCCTAACCCCTAACCCTAACTCCTAACCCCTAACCCTAACCCTAACTCCTAACCCTAACCCCTAACCCCTAACCCCTAACCCTAACTCCTAACCCTAACCCCTAACCCTAACCCCAACCCCTAACCCTAACCCCTAACTCTAACCCCTAACCCTAACCCCTAACCCTAACTCCTAACCCTAACCCCTAACCCTAACCCCTAACCCTAACTCCTAACCCTAACCCCTAACCCCTAACCCTAACTCCTAACCCCTAACCCTAACCCCTAACCCTAACTCCTAACCCTAACCCTAACCCCTAACCCCTAACCCTAACCCCTAACCCCTAACCCTAACTCCTAACCCCTAACCCTAACCCTAACCCTAACTCCTAACCCTAACCCCTAACCCCTAACCCTAACCCCTAACCGTAACCCTAACCCCTCCTCCCATATGTGTATTCACTTACCTGAGTGTCACTAGCATCCGTTCCTCCGGTGACACAGAGCTACGCATCACAGTGTCCATCCTTGTGAGCCTTGGCCTGAGCCTCTCCAACAGGTCATCAAAGAGCGGCACTGACATCCTTGTAAAGTTGAAGAACTTTGTTGGATATGAGCGCAGTTGGGAATAAATATTGCCAAAGTACCCCGTAGAAAACCGATTGGATACCATTGGATGCACCCAAAATCGACGTCTGCTGCTTCTCTCCTCCTCCTGTCTCATTCTCCGCTGCCTCCGCAAAACAATCAGAAGGATTGCCTCATCGATCTTTTGCATGACAGGATCCATATTTCTCAGAAAAATACTGAAAAATACTGAAAAATACTGAAAACTCTGAAACACTCTGAAACACTCTCTCCTCTCTCTCTCTCCTACCAAAATGGCACCGACACATGCTCATTAACATATTTTCTTTGGTTTCTGTGGCATTGTGGGAAATTTGGGAGTGTATATAGCTGAGAGATGTGTTTTTCATTAAAAAACGCTTCTTAGCGCTAACGCGGAAAAATGCGCAAAAACGCTAATGCAAAACGTGGTAAAAATCGCGTTTTTAACGCCGGTTTTTCCAGGCGTCGAACCTAGCTTTACAGCTCATTTTTTAAAACGTCCATGTGCATGAGGGCTTAAATGCAAAAGAAAAATACGCTGCGCTAGAGTGTGCTATATTGTGCTAATCAATATATCAAAATATGTATGTATATATAAACGCATGAAAAACTTAAATGCATATATATAAAAATACCCCCACTGGGTAAAAAACAAAAATGGTAAATATAAATAAAAAATAGTAATAATAGAAAAGGTGCAAATAGTGAAACATACACAAAAATAGTATATATAAACACACTAAAGTGCAATATGCATGATCTAATCAAATAAACATGCTAAAGTGCATATATGAAAATAGTAAATAAATCATTTCAAAAAGTGCTTAGTGCCACACAGTACATGTGGAAAAAACAGTCCTAGTGAAACAATTTTTGTAGGTGATTTGTGAAATCCTGTAGACTGATATCGAAAAAGTGCTTATGCATTAGTGTTCAATGGTGTTATTTTCCAGCATGCTCATAACTTTCTTTGTGTCGCAAACCATGCTATGGTGCAATCCGGTGGCTCCCCAGGTAGTATGCTCACCTCAGAGCGTGTGACTCAGCTGTTATACTAAGTCAAATCATGCCTTTGAACCACCCCAGGGCTCAGTGAAGATCTCAGGCTCTAATGCAGTATCCAAAGATATATGAGAAAAAAAGCTTGATGGTGTGATATTGTTTTAAAATTTAACCCTTTCATGACTAAGCCTATTTTTGAAATTTGGTGTTTACAAGTTAAAATCCGTATTTTTTGCTAGAAAATTACTTAGAACCCCAAACATTATATATACTTTTTTAGCAGAGAATAAAATAGAAATTGTTGCAATATTTTATATCACACGGTATTTGTGCAGCAGTGTTTTAAACGCAAATTTTTGGAAAAGGGACACTTTCATGAATTTTAAAAAATCCAAACAGTAAAGTTACCCCAATTTTTTTGTATAATGTGAAAGATGATGTTACGCCGAGTAAATAGATACCAAACATGTCACGCTTTATAATTGCACGCACTCGTGGAATGGCGACAAACTACAGTACCTATGAATTTCCATAGGCGACGCTTTAAATTTTTTTTACGGTTACCAGGTTAGAGTTACAGAGGAGATCTAGTACTAGAATTATTGCTCTCGCTCTGACGATCGCGGCAATACCTCACATGTGTGATTTGAACACCGTTTACATATGCGGGCGCGACTTCCGTATGCGTTTTCTTCGCTGCGCGAGCTCGCGGGGACGGGGGCGCTTTAAAAAAATTTTTTATTTATTTATTTTAATTATTTTTATACTTATAAATTGTGTTTAAAAAAAAATGTTTTTTTTTTACTTTTATTGCTGTCACAAGGAATGTAAACATCCCTTGTGACAGTAATAGGTGGTGACAGGTACTCTTTATGGAGGAATCGGGGGTCTAAAAGCCCCCCGATCCCTCCTTTGCACTTCAAAGTATTCAGATCGCCGAAAACGGCGATTCTGAATACTGTGTATTTTTTAAAATTCGGCGCCATTGGCAGCCGAGTAAACGGGAAGTGATGTCATGATGTCGCTTCCGTGTTACAATTAGAAAGCTGGAACGAAGCCATGCATGGCTTCGTTCCAGCCCGCCCCCAGCCGCCGGAGGCATCCGACTGGACACCGGGCCTCCCGATCGCACGGGAGGCCCGGTAAAAGGGGCGGGAGGCGGCGGGGGGGGCGTCCCCTCCCGCTCCTCCGGTATAATAGCCGAGCGGCTTTTAGCCGCATCGGTTGTTATACACGGATAGCCGATCGCCGTCTCGAAACAATGGTACCGGGATGATGCCTGCAGCTGCGGGCATCATCCCGGTATAACCCCGGAAAGCCGAGTACGCAGATCTGCGTACGGTCGGCGGTAAGGGGTTATTAAATCAATGAATAAATACACTCCTCAAATGGGGTACTCACAATCGTAAGGTGCGACAGTGCACCGCTCTATACACAGCATACGATCAGTAAACCGGTAAAGGAGTATGGTATGTCTCATCACTGGCAGATTCACTACCTCTTGCTCCGTCCTAGCCCCTCCCCTACGCGTGTTCGACACAGGGATCACGTGTCTTCCATAGGGGGATATATTATTACTATTTGCACCTTTTCTATTATTACTATTTTTTATTTATATTTACCATTTTTGTTTTTTACCCAGTGGGGGTATTTTTATATATATGCATTTAAGTTTTTCATGCGTTTATAGATACATACATATTTTGATATATTGATTAGCACAATATAGCACACTCTAGTGCAGCGTATTTTTCTTTTGCATGTAATGCGGCAAAACAGGAAAAATGGGGGAGAGAATACTTTTGCAAGGCATTGTAGAGGTTATCAGTTAGCTGTCATCTCTTATGCCCCGTACACACGATCGGACATTCCGACAACAAAATCCACTGATTTTTTCCGACGGATGTTGGCTCAAACTTGTCTTGAATACACACGGTCACACAAATCTTGTCGGAAATTCCGAATGTCAAGTAAGTATCAGTAAGTTTTCTCCTTCACTGATGGGGACTGATGAGGCAGTACTGATTGGCACTGATGAGGTGGCACATCATGCCCAGGGACTGTGCCATCATAAGGGGTGGGGTCACCGTTGACCACGCCCCATCCCTATATAAGTTGTTGCCGACCGTGTACACGGCATTATAGTGGGAGAGAGCGTCATGTCAACATCGGAAGAAAAGAAGAGGGAAGAAGATGGCGGAGCAGACCGGGCCACCGCTAGCAAAAGAGCCAGCAAAAGAGCAGAAGATAGCGGAGGAGCCCAGCAGAAGATACCGGAGAGCGGGATAAGAACCGGAGAGTGCGGAGAAGAGGCCGGAGAGCGCGGAGAAGAAGGAAGAGACCCCCGAAGTCGGAAGAAGACCCACTGAGCTGCCTAATAAATTACTTTAAAAACCTGTATAGTGCTTTTTGACACTTTTTTTCCTAGGTGAATGGGTAGGGGTACGATGTACCCCATACTTATTCACATAGGGTGGGGGGCCGGGATCTGGAGGCCCCCTTATTAAAGAGGGCTCCCGGATTCCGATAAGCCCCCCGCCCGCGGACCCTGACAACCAACAGCCAGGGTTGTTGGGAAGAGGCCCTTGTCCTCATCAACATGCGGACAAGGTGCTTTGGGTTGGGGGGCCACAGGGCGGGGACAAAGGGTGGGGACGAGGGAGCGCCCCCCCTCCTGAACCGTACCAGGCCGCATGCCCTCAAAATGGGGGGGTGGGTGCTTTGGGGCAGGGGGGTGCCCTGCGGCCTCCCCACCCCAAAGCACCTTGTCCCCATGTTAATGAGGATAAGGGCCTCTTCCCGGCAACCCTGGCTGTTGGTTGTCGGGGTCTGCGGGCGGGGGGCTTATCAGAATCCTTTAATAAGGGGGCCCCCAGATCCCGGCCCCCCACCCTATGTGAATGAGTATGGGGTACATCGTACCCCTACCCATTCACCTAGGAAAAAAAGTGTCAATAAAAAAACACACTAGACAGGTTTTTAAAGTAATTTATTAGGCAGCTCCGGGGGTCTTCTTCCGACTTCGGGGGTCTCTTCCGACTTCTCCGCATTTTCCGACCTCTTCTCCGCGCTCTACGGTTCTTCTTCCACTCTCCGGTATCTTCTGCTGGGCTCTTCTGCTATCTTCTGCTCTTTTGCCGGCTCTTTTGCTAGCGTTGGCCTGGTCTTCTGTGTCGTCTTCTTCCCTCCGGTCTTCTTCTGATGTTGACACGACGCTCTCTCCCGCTGTAATGCCGTGTGCGCAGTGAGCAACGACTTATATAGCCATGGGGCGTGGTCACCGGGTGATGTCATCCGGTGACCCTGCCCCTTATGATGTCACCGCCCGGGGGCATGATGGGGCGGTGACATCATAAAGGGCGGGGTCACCGGAGGGAAGAAGACAACGCAGAAGACCAGGCCAACGCTAGCAAAAGAGCCGGAAAAAGATCAGAAGATAGCAGAGGAGCCCGGCAGAAGGCACCAGAGACCGGGAGAAGAAGCGGAGACCGGGAGAAGAGGCCGGAGAGCACAGAGAAGAGGCCGGAGAGCGGGAGAAGAACTGGAGAGCGCGGAGAAGAGGCTGGAGAGAGCAGAGATGTTGGAAGAGACTCCCCAAGTCAGAAGAAGACCCCCGCAGCTGCCTAATAAATTACTTTAAAAAACTTGTCTAGTGTGTTTTTTTTTTATTGACACCTTTTTCCTTCAGGTGAATTGGTAGGGGTACAATGTACCCCATACTCATTCACATAGGGTGGGGGGCCGGTATCCGGATTCCGATAAGCCCCCCGCCCGCAGACCCCGACAACCAACGGCCAGGGTTGTCTGGAAGAGGCCCTTGTCCTCATCAACATGGGGACAAGGTGCTTTGGGGTGGAGGGGCCGCAGGGCGCCCCCCTGCCCCAAAGCACCCGCCCCCCCAACGTTGAGGGCATGCGGCCTGGTACGGTTCAGGAAGGGGGGGCTGCTCGCTCATCCCCACCCCTTTTCCTGACCAGCCGGGCTGCGTGCTCGGATAAGGGTCTGGTATGGATTTTGGGGGGACCCCCAGGCCGTTTTTTCGGTGTAGGGGTGCCCCTTAAAATCCATACCAGACCGAAGGGCCTGGTATGCTCTTGGAGGGGGAACCCATGTCGGTTTTTTATTTAAAATTTGGCGCGGAGTTCCCCCTCAAGATTCATACCAAACACAGTGCCTGGTATTGGCGGGGATCCAAGTGGGATCCCCGTTCATTGAAAGTCGGACGTATGTCGGCTTCAAGTCGCATGGCAAAGTCGATTCCAAAGTAGGATGGCTGTCGTGTCGCACCAGTGTGAACCTGGCCTCATCCTACTTTGCTCTGCGACATCAGTGCTACATTGGTCCTACATTGGTCTACATCCATCCGACTTTCATGAACAGGATATTACTTTGATCCGATTTTTCAGCACGACTTGTCCTTTGACCAATCAAAACTAACACAATTGGAGGGGCTACAGCAGGGGGCAGGAAATAACACAATGTCGAATGCCAAAGTCAGATGGTTAGGACAAGGATCCGACTTTGATCCTACTTCAATG
Source organism: Aquarana catesbeiana (assembly GCF_042186555.1). Classification (NCBI taxonomy): domain Eukaryota; kingdom Metazoa; phylum Chordata; class Amphibia; order Anura; family Ranidae; genus Aquarana; species Aquarana catesbeiana. The sequence continues at coordinate 125,504,039 of NC_133333.1, read as the reverse complement.
ATAGTCAATGGGCTGAAGTAGGATCAAAGTCGGACCAAAGTAGTACAGAGAGCATTTTCAAAGTCGGACCGACTTGTGTCGGACCAGTTAAGACGGCTTCCATAGAGAAACATTGATTTTCACACGTCATGCAATGTCGGAGTCATACCAGTGTGTACCTGGCCTAAAGTAAATAACTTATCTAACATTGTATATGATCAGAAGTTATTTTACTTGCAGCTTTCCACTTTCACTGGAGAAGTAGAAAATTCTTGATGCTCTTCAGAGGTGGGGGCTACCCTACAATGGAATTGAAGAGTGTTCTTAAATGCTGTCAAACTTGATGTTCATGAGGTAGCATACTCAATTAACATACTACCAACTTTGTAAGGTACAGAACTGCTAAGATAAACTGCGTTCAAATCATTCCAAAGACAAGTCTGTAAATGTATTATATAACATTTTAGTCCCTTACTATCCCCCATGAAATACCATGTAAATTAGGAACTGCAAATCCTCTGGCACATTGTTGTCATTTATACCAGTATTCACAAATGCTTCAGGCACATATACCTAAAGGTAACTTGCCGTTTTAGGTCATTTTATTTGCACAAGCAGACATACCATCCTTACAGGAACTGATAGGCTGTAGTCCCTTCCTCCCATTCTCTTTTTGATTCATGGGACTCTTTGTTTATTTCAAACACTCACAAGTAAGCCAAACTTGGAAAACCAGAGAGGACTCACCACACAGTCAACCATCTATTTGGCATTGTCCCTTGCATATTAGCTCATTTTCTTCCTCTGCAAGGATGTACTGCAGCAAGTTACAGCTGTCTAAACAGCGTAAATTTGTCCTCAGTAGAAGAGAAGTGTTGTAAAACTAAATATAATATAAAGGTTTTGGACCTGAAAGGAGTAAAACGTTATAAACATTCAAAAGGTATTTTTATAGGTGTACGTATTCAAATTTTATAATTTTACTGGAATTATTTATAAAGTCAGAATTTTATAATAATGTAAACTCCTTTAATGGCTAAAGAAGGCTGTCCCCAGAAAAGTAAAATAAAGGGAAATGCTCAAATGGGGACACTAGTCCTGGTGACCTGGGGGGGGGCAAGGAATTCCCTTAATTTGCAGGGATTTCCTCTCACTTTCTGTTGGGCTTTGGGATAGAAAGTGAACAGGAAATCTGGATGGCAAACTGATGGTGAAAAAAAATCTGACTGAGGCTTAAACCCTACCTTGCTCTATCTAAAATGAAAAAGAAAGTTTTCCCTATAGTTCTACTTTAAGTCTAGCACAGTTGTAGAGACTCCTCTCCTGTACTAAAACCACATGTGGTTGTTACTTAGGGCTGTCTGCAAGCAAATGAAGACTGCACAGGAACAGCTATACCTCCCAATTGACATACACTCATCAAGACACTTTGATATTTGCATAACTCCATCCAAGAGCCAGTCTATTGGGTCAGGGCCTAGGGATTTTAAAAGAAGTACTGAAGCAGGTTGCTGTGAAGTTTTAAGGAAGCTATGTACAGACCCCTGCTCACACCAGCCATTATTTGCCTGTTTTATACCCAGGGATGACAACGAAAGGTATGTAATGTAAAGGTATGTAATGAAAAAAAAAAGTGGTTTTATTTAAGAATTTCATTAGCTTGTTGATAAGTGAGGAGGAATGATCTGTGGAATGCAAATATAAGCAGATTAAACATCAGCTTTAATTCAGGATTACAAAACATCTAAATTCACAATATTGATGGAGTTGTTGTAGCAACTACTTACATTCTGCTTTGGCACAGATAAGACAGGCAGTGGTGCTGTTGAAGAAATGGAGTAAAGCTGCGATGGCTGCACTGATGTCTGTGTTGCTGGGATGAAGGTTCAGAGTTGTGAATCTAGGAAATTGGGATCTTAAAACTTCCTCTGGGGATACTTTTATGTGTGGTACCTAATAAAGTAAAAAGATCAACAGCAGTTAGCTTATGAGTTAAGTGAAATGCAAAGAATTTATAAATAAAAAGGAAAACAGGCAGAGAAGGGAGTTAAAATGAGTTAGAGGAATGGCCAGTATTAGGAGTAGAGGAAAAAAATAAAATAATCTAAAAAAAATTATTACATCCAAAATAATCAGGGAAATGCAGATTTAATTGATAAAAGATGGAATACACATCAGCTATGGTTTCTTTTTTGGTAGTTGTGGATTGTGCCACTAAAATAATTGTTGGAGAAGGGGAAAATGTTAGCAAGGATATACAGGATTATGACTAGAGTGCATAATGCAATTGCAAGTATTGAAAGAAGGAAGGTTTAGACAGGCCATATTCCTCTGATAGTGACTGGTAAGTTTTAAGACTGTTATTCTGGTAAATTTGATGGAGTAAAGTTATGACAACCCTCCTCCAATTCCCAAATGCCTCCAAACTAGATAGTTCTGGCAAGATCAGATAATTGCAGAGTGGCATATATTATGTATAAACCATGTGCTTAGTAATAGTTTTCACTGCAAGCCATACTTTGTTCAGGGGTGTAAGTATAGGGTATTGAGATCCTTTCTGAAAATTACATGCTTCCAAAAGAGAGGGTCTTAGGATAAAACCGCTAGTCCCCCATTGTCCATGGTGGTTGAATATTTTTTAACGTTTAATCCTGGGTCATTTTTGCTTCCCAAAAAGGGGAGGGAGGGAAAAGGGAGTAAACCCGTCTAAAATTCATCTGATTAAACCATATTGGGGCATTATACCAAACATAATAACTGGGGCATCCAGAGCATTTTCACTCAATTTGCTCCTCCCACAACAGACAAAGGCAATTGACACCAGACCCTAAAGTTAGCCTTTAATTTAGTCAAAAAGGATTCTACATTTTCTTTTTAAATCAGAAAAAACATTTTATTGAGAAATCACATATTATTATGACAAACAGTAGCAAAGAAATGCCGTACATTATCTTGTAACATGTTGTACTGTTGCCAATACATATGACTTGTAAGCAACCTACAGAAAATAGGTTACAATATATCTTATCAATGAGACGTATAAGGAGCAAACTTAGTCAACCTCAAGATATTTGCATTACATCTATATAAAGTGTTTGCGTGAGAAATAAAAAAAAGCTCCCTACAGTCAACAATAAAAAAAAAAAAAAAGAAAAAGAAGAAAGGAATGGTCACCCAAAACGAATGCCCCGTACACACGGTCGGATTTTCCGACGGAAAATGTGCGATTGGAGCATGTTGTCGGAAATTCCGACTGTGTGTGGGCTCCATCGGACTTTTTCCATCGGAATTTCCGACACAAATTTTTTTGTCGGAATGTCCGATCAAAGTCCGACCGTGTGTACGGGGCATTAGAGAAGTACAATTACATAACAGTTACCAGTCCACATATGCCAGCTTCTCTCTACTAAGCTAGCATCTCACCATATTTTCCTCAACCCTCCAAAACAATTTTCTATACCAGTTGATATGGTGCTAGCCCTGGGACGTCTAGCCATGGCTGCCATATAAAGAAGAATTTTTCTGTAATGATCATGGAATTGACCTGTGCTATCCATTGTCCCTTTGTGGGGACCCTGGGAGAAATCCAAAATCGAGCTATTAATTTGCGTGCGACGTAAAGGAGGCGTAAAATTGCCAAACGTGTATTTGGAGTTAATAAATCCTCTTCCAGAGCACCCAACAGACAGACAGGGTCATTTTTTGGCTGATAATTATAGGCCTGGGAATTTGTGGCTCTAACCCCTGTCCAATATCGAAAAAAATTTCGACATCTCCACAACATGTGAATTCGGTCCCTATGTTCTCGCTGGCACTTTGGGCATAAAGGGCTATCTCTGCAACCCCACTTATGTAACTGCAGAAGTGCCCTGTAAGCTCTGTGGAGCAAAAAGAGATGGGATCATTTATGCGTGGCCGACACTGAAACCAAAGGAGCAGCAGAGATACAGGCTTCCCATACGCCACCATCTATATTGCCCATATCTCTCTCCCAGCTCCTCCTACACGGTAAATCCTTGGCTCCCTGTAGGGCACGTAGGAGTATGGAATAGACCCGGCAGATCATGTCCCTTTTTTCTGAAGCCATAAATACCTCTTCTACAATGGAATGGGTTGTCAATAATAGGTCTGTGGTCTTTGTTTGAGAAGTCAAGGCATGCCTCAGTTGCAAGTATTTATAAAATAGTTTCGTAGGTATATTATAGTCCTGTTGTATTTCTATAAAGGTTTTAAGTGTATGCCCTTGATAGATTTGCTAAATATATTTAATTCTGGTCTTTTCCCAATCCTTAAACCCTTCCAGCTTCAGTACCTCTCGATATTGGGAGTTGCGACAAAGTGAGGGACAGGACAAAAAGCCAGTTGCATTTAAAATTGTCTCAGTATATTGCCACAAAGTTTTCAGCAGCAGAACTGTAGGTATGTCCGAAGGCAAATGAGGAAAGCCTTCCTCCAAATGGGCAAGGGGAGAGTAATCCGAGTCTTCAGGAATAAGCATATTTCCAACTGAATCCAAAGGGTCTAATAACCCCCAACCCCCTAATTGTTGAATCTGAGTGCTATATAGTCGGCTCTGGAATGTGGGACAGCTAAACCCCCCTGATCCTTTCCAATTTGAAGGGTAGTTATTCTTTTTACATCAGATCAGTTCCCGCAGAATCCATATCCATACTTTCGCAGAATCCATATCGGTGAGTTATTGAAGGCGTATAACAACTGGGGGGCCCACACCAATTTTTCTAAGGTAATCCTTCCTGTCACTGAGAGAGGAAGTTTACACCAAAGAGAGCATTTTTCCCAGAATTTGGTAAGTATCTGTAATAAATTCAAACAAATATATTCAGTTGGGTCAGGGGAGATCTGAAATTGTGAACCACCTCCACTGCCTTCGCACAATCCAGTAGGGGGCAAGGAAGCAGGTCCAAAGGCATTAACAGCGACTTATCCCAGTTAATGGAGAATCCAGACAGTTTACCAAAATCATCAATATGTGTCATCACCACCTGCAACAAGCCCATCGTATCACACAGATATAGCAGGGTGTCTTCTTCATACAATGATACCACCTCCGACCTCTATCCTCTTTTAAACACCACTATCCCAGGCGAAGCTCTGATGAGCAGCAAAAGGCTCCAGAGCCAAGGCGAATAGCAGAGGTGACAATGGGCACCCCTGCCTAGAACCCCAGTATAGCTTAAATGGTTCTGACAGTTCCCCATTTACTCTAATGCGAGCCGATGGGGCAGCATAAAGCACCTTTATCCAGTTGATAAATGTCTTGCCCACTCCGAACTGCTCCAAGACCTACCACAGATAGGGCCATTCCACGCTGTCGAAGGCCTTGGCAGCTTCTGAAGAGAATATTGCCCTGTTACCCATATTATCCACAGGCAGTTGAAAGTTTAAGCGATGCCTAAGGTTCTGCACTGTGGAACGAGCAGGAATGAAGCCACATTGGTTTCTATGGACAATCTTGTGTTTGACTTTTGACAATCTCTATGCCAACACCTTGGCAAATAATTTGACATCTGATGTTAATAAGGAGATGGGCCTGTAAGAGTCCACCAGCATGGCATCCTTACCAGTTTAAACCACTTAACCCCCGGAAGGATTTGCCACCTTAATGACCATTTTTTGCGATACAGCACTGCGTTGCTTTAACTGACAATTGCGCAGTTGTGGGACGCTGTACCCAAACAAAAAAACGTCCTTTTTTCCCCAAAAAATAGAGCTTTCTTTTGGTGGTATTTGATCACCTCTGCGGTTTTAATTTTTTGTGCTATAAACAAAAAAGCGACAATTTAAAAAAAAAAAAACAATATTTTTTACTTTTTGCTATAATAAATATCCCCCCAAAAAATATAAAAAAACGAATTTCTTCCTCAGTTTTGGCCGATATGTATTCTTCTACATATATTTGGGCGGGATGGACTGTTGCTGCTGTTGACCAAAGATGGCCACGCATTGAGATAGCACGCCATGGCTAAGCATGCAGGATCAGAGGAGCTGAGCTGAGCAACTAAAGATTGGATCTTACAGCGTTACAGCATTTGTTCGTGGATCATACAGCATTTGTGGTCGATCTGGAATTACGTCTTCCCTTAACAGACCCCATAATAGTTCTATACCAGGTTTCATACCTGGTTTTATTTTTTTGGCTTCTGTCCGGCCTCTATTCAAAACTTACAGGGACGGTGGAGGAGATTCCCTGGTGTGATGGCTGGGGGTTGAAGCTCTGCTGTCGAGTGGCCTCGGATCTCTGTGCCAGTGGTCAATGTTTCTCGGGGGTCTCGGCTAGTACCGGGACTGGAGGTGGTGTCTATGTGAACGGAGCCTCAGAGGAAGTCACGGCTGGGCCGCGGGGCCCTGCGGAGACATCGGCTGTGTCGGAGGCTCTACGGCTCAGTTTGGAGGCTCTCTGGAGCCCTCGGCTTGCATAGGCCTGTATCGCCTGTTCAGCGGCCTCGTACCTCGTATCCAACCGGAAGGTCTCTGAGAAACTTGGCGGTTCAGAGGAAGGTGTCGGAAGTCCTTCAGCTCACTTCGGAAGCTCTCGGCTTGTGCCAGCTGTCGAATAGCCGACCAGCCTTGAGTCCACGGAAGAATTCGGAAACTCAGGAGGAGAGTGTGACCGGAGTACAGAGCCCTATGGAGACACATCTCGAAAACCTAGGAAGCCTAGTAAATGTGCCTGTTTTACAATCTTACAGCATACAAGCTCATATTTCTACCTTTACATCTGGGAGAAAACGGGGTAGTTTGTAATAGACCAGCAATAGACGAAGATCCCCGGGGACATTGCGGTGGTAAAAGCAGCAGTGGTGAAAGAACAGAACATACAGCGAAATCTTGAAATCTAAGATCTGGGTGGGTGAAAAAAAAATAAATAAATAAATATATATATATATATATATATATATATATATATATATATATATATATATATATATATATATATATATATATATATATTACTAAATGTTTTTATTTTTATATATATATATATATATATATATATATATATATATATATATATACACACACACACACCCCCTAAGAGTGTCGATTATAGCAGGATTGAGATTTTTTGTGGGGCATTAGGAAACTAAGAAATATGGTCCTTTAATTTTATTATCTTGTGGCTCTGCATACTATGGCACCAAAAAAAAGTAATAAAACTCCCCAATCACTAAGGGGGGGAACTGTCATGGTCCTGACCATGCCATGCAGGCGGCCAGGCATGGTCATGCCCCAAGTGGCTCAAGGAGGTATTGAACCTATGACTGCCTGTTTAGTGCTCCTGTTTCTTTGCCTATGAGCCACACCTCAGTTCCTTTCAGCCTGCTTTCCAGCTACGCCTAATTCTGCATGAAGTACTGAGGGTGATACTCTGATTGTACCTGTCACTCCTGGTTCAGCTGAGGCAGTTTATCCAATCAGTTGGGTATAAAACACTGCCTCACTCTGAGGGCTTTGTCAGTTCATTGTTTCCTGTTTTGCCAAAGGTTCCAGTGTTATAGTTACAGCGTTCCAAGACTGACTTCGGCTTCTGACCCTGGCTCTGCTTATCGTTTATTCTGACTTCTGGAATCCCTGACTATGGCTTTACCTCGACTATCCTTTGGCAAATCCCTGTCAAGCCCCTGTGCACAGATTCACAGCTGTGTGTATTTGCAAGGGTGAACATACATCTCTGCACCATGGACTCCAACCTAGGTAACCCCTTACATAATGTACTGACCAACATGGAGTCCGCAGAGATGTACAAGATGCTCACCTCCCTTGCTCTGCAAGTCTCCAGTCTGGGCCAGACCTTTTCAGAGCTGCAACATGTAGTTCAGTTATTTAAAGGCACAGTACATCCAACCCTGGAACCAGCATGTCCTGAGCCTTTTGTGGTGATGCAAGAGAGGTTTGACGGTAGCCGTGCATCATTCTTGGGCTTTAAGATGGATTGTGAGCTGTTGTTTGCTCTTAAGCATAGGACCTATGCCACCAACTATATAAAGGTTCGCGCTACCATCAACCTTTTCACTGGGCAAATCAAAACTTGGGCTCATTAGCTATTACAGGAAAGGAGTCCAGTCTTGGACAGTTGGGAAGCTTTCATGTTAGCTCTGGACTCTCACATTACAGTTTCAAAGAAAACCAGTGTTCCCAAGTCTGCTCCTAGTTCACGTGGCCTACGGGTACCCAGGGACAGGAATACAGAGATGACCCCAAGCCTTTCCATTACCTGCCAAGCTATGAAGTCCTAAACCCACCTAGTCTAGACGCTCCTGAGGTTATACACACACCTACCCTGGAAGATGTGGAACACATGGAGATCGGGGGCCATTCGGTCCAAGTTGTCTAAGGGTGAAAAAGAAGCTGTGGTCTTTGTTTCTATGTGGAGAAAGAGGGCACTTTATCTCTCTCTGCCCAACTCGCCCACCTCGGCCAAAGGTTCTTCAAGTGGGTTTTATTAGGATCCATCCTGCTACCCCAGAATCTCTGCTTGTGTTCCCACTTGAAGTTCCAGTGCCTGTGTCCCTGCTTGAAGTTCCTGTGCCTCTGTCTCCAATTGAAGTTCCGGTGCCTGTGTCCCCACTCGAAGTTCCTGTGCTTGTGTCCCCGCTTGAAGTTCCGGTGCTTGTGTCCCCGCTTGAAGTTCCGGTGCTTGTGTCCCCGCTTGAAGTTCCGGTGTCTGTGTCCCCGCTTGAAGTTCCGGTGTCTGTGTCCCCGCTTACAGTTCCGGTGTCTGTGTCCCCGCTTGAAGTTCCGGTGTCTGTATCCCCACTTGAAGTTCCGGTGCCAGTGTCCCCGCTTGAAGTTCTACCACCTGACTATACATATGCCTCGAATGGCACCATGGTCTGTAAGCAAGATCTGGAGATATGTGAAAAAGCTTTGCAAGCGACAAAAGTCTCCCCGGCAAGAACGTTTAAAGCAAAAAAGCCCAAAGGGAAGAAGGAAAAGTTTTCTATCTCTTCTGTTGGTACATATGGTATGGATGCTTTTGACCTAGAAGACTATGGCTATGTGGAACCACCTGTTCACACCCAGAGAGCGTTTATAAGGGGGGGAAACTGTCACGGTCCCAACCATGCCATGCAGGTGGCCAGGCGGTATTGAACCTATGACTGCCTGTTTAGTGCTCCTGTTACTTTGCCTCTGAGCCACACCTCAGTTCCTGTTAGCCTGCTTTTCAGCTATGCCTAGTTCTGCATGAAGTACTGAGGGAAATACTCTGATTGTACCTGTCACTCCTGGTTCAGCTGAGGCAGTTTATCCAATCAGCTGGGTATAAAACACTGCCTCACTCTGAGGGCTTTGTCAGTTCATTGTTTCCTGTTTTGCCAAAGGTTCCAGTGTTATAGTTACAGCGTTCCAAGCCTGACTCCGGCTTCTGACCCTAACTCTGCTTATCGTTTATTCTAACTTCTGGAATCCCTGACTATGGCTTTACCTCGACTATCCTTTGGCAAATTCCTGTCAAGCCCCCGTGCACAGATTCACAGCCCAGGTAGCTTATTACCTTGTTACCGTGGGCTGTGTGTATTTGCAAGGGTGAGCATACATCTCTGCACCATGGACTCCAACCTAGGTAAACCCTTACAAAAAGTAATACAGGGGCACAATCAACCAAAGGAGGAGGAAAAGGGAAAGAAAGGAGAAAATCACAAATATAGGTACTTAACCATATTTATTAATATACAACATAGAAATCATACTGTTGGTAAATATAATATAATAAACACACACACACACAAATAAATATACACACATACCACTAAATAAAGGGTGATAGACAGTATTAATATATGGGTAGGATTGGATTGATAAAAACATCTAATTTATATATTGAAATAATAATCACACACAGGCACAGACGGTTAGTTACATGAGAAGGGAACGGGTGGTGACTGTAATAAATAGGTGAGGGGGGAGGGGTGGGGGAAGGGTGGGAAGAGAGGACTACAATTCAATTTTTTTTCCTCCCCTCTTTCTTTGTCTCTCTCTCTCTCTCTCTCTCTTCTCCTCTCTTCTTCTCCTGGTGTTTTCTTAACCTTTTTAAATATTCCTCATAGAAATGGATTTAAAAATGTATAGTTCTTTCTTATAGTCCTATATACATTGAGACTGAAATGATAATTTAAACAGTATTGCAAATGTAATAGATATGATATTAGTAGTACTTTGAGGGGATCCATTCCTTTTTTTTTCTTTTGGAATGGAAAACCTCAATAGATACATTTAGCTAAATAATAAAATATAATAGTAGAAAAAAGAAGAAAAAGAAAAATACTCAAATAATATCAATGTAGTGCAGCGTGCATAATCTCGATGTACAGCAGATCAGATGACAGTATCTCCAGACTTCCCCCCCATTAGGGAATAGGGAACTTACTAATAAGTAAGACAGACTTAAAGTAAGTCAGTTAGTATTGTAGTGAGTGTGTAGATTTGTACGTGTTGTGACAGGTTGTGTGTTTGTTTTGTTATTTTGTTTTTTTCTCTCCTTATGGGTACGGTGAAATATTGTTCTTTTAATGCTAGAGGCCTTAGTTCCCCCTCAAAAAGAACACACATTTTAAATTAATTTCATAAACAAAAGATTGGTATTATTTTGTTTCAAGAAACACATTTTCGTTCAGATCCCATCCCTGAATTATATAATAAAAACTATCCAACATGGGTTCACGACTCATTCCTATATTCTAAGTCACGAGGAGTTTCTATTGCGATCCATAAAGACCTACCTCATCAAATATTGCAAAATTGGAAAGGCAAAGATGGTAGATCCTTAATTTTGAGGACTCTACTATATGGAAAAAATGTTTACCATCATCAATTTTTATTTGCCAAGTAAGGAACAAATAAAGAATGGGATAAGGGCTTTTTTTGAGCGCAATGGATAAAGCAGAAGAGACGGTAATAATTGGAGGAGATTTCAACTTTATAATGGACCCAAAAATAGATACAAAAGCAAGTCATTCATGTAGAAATAATAGTCAATTAAAATAATTTAAATATATATTGGAAGAATATCAGATGGTGGATATTTGAAGGATCCAACATCAGACAGAAAGGAATTATTCTTATTATTCTAATATACACAATACATATCACAGAACAGATTTTTTGTATTAGTCAATCTTGTCTGATAATGAATCCCTCCACTGATATAGGTAATTTTCTTTGGTCAGACCACGTTTCCAGTTATATAGAATTAGCAATAATTGATTAGAAAAAAACAGTGGGGGTATGGCGTTGAATGATAATTTAATTGAAGATAAAAAATGTGAAATAGAAGTTCGACAAACAATAAAGGAATTTGTGCAAATTCATGAAAATGATGAAACTTCAATCCCTATGCAATGGCAAATATTACAATGTGTACTGCGGGGACTTTTCATCAAGCATTGAGCCAGACTGATAAAAGAAAAAGAATAAAAAATATTTCAACTACAGGAGGAAATCTCAAAATTTGAAAAAATACATAAACAAAGTCTTAGTGCAACAGATAAGATATTGCTAAATGATAAACGTATTGAGTTGCAAACCCTGCTTGATAAACAGTCCTTACGAGTAAGAGATAAAAACAGAACCCAATACTATCAATATGGGAATAAAACTGTGAAAATATTAGCTAGAACATTAAAACAACAATTACCTCTGACTACTATAGTAAAAATTTTAAAAACTTCCGGGGAAATGACACATGACCCACAGGAAATTTCCAAAACATTCCAAACATATGGTAAATTACATAATATAAATCTACAAGGAAGGAGGAAGAAAAAAAATATAGAGGAAATACGTCAATATATTAATGAGACAGCACTACCTACTCTTCCAAGGAAATAACAGAAGAATTGGAAAAAGAAATCTCAACTGAGGAAATTCAACAAGTTATATCTGCGCTGGTCCTGGGCTAGAGCCCAGGCCCAGACGGATATACTCCAGATTTTACAGGGAATTTCAGGAAATAATTATACCTATTTTAAAGAAGACATTTAACTCCATATTGGCCCCACAGGTTTTTACACCACAGAGCATGGAAGCCTATATTTAATTAATTCCTAAACCAGAAAAAGACCATACACTATGTAGTAACTATCAACCTATTTCCTTCACAAACATAGATATACGATTATACTCTAACATTATTGCCAATAGACTGGCACCTATTTTACCCAAATATATAAATTTAGGTCAAACAGGCTTTACAATTGGGAGAAAAACGAGAGATAATATAATAAAAACAAGTACATTAGTGGGATATGTCCAGAAAACCGCTATCCCAACATGTCTCCTATCGGTAGATGCCCAGAAGGCAATTGACAGGGTGGGCTGGCAGTTTCTAGAAGAAGCTTTAAAGCGGAGCTCCACCGAAATTTCTTTTTTTAAAAGTCAGCAGCTACAAATACTGCAGCTGCTGACTTTTAAAACATGGACACTTACCTGTCCAAGGCGCCAGCGATATCGGCACCCGAGGCCGAACCGTCTCTCGGTCTCCATCTTCGGTAAGGGAATCAGGAAGTGAAGGCTTGCGGCTTCACTTCCGGGTTACCTACTGCGCATGCGCGAGTCGCGCAGCGCAATACGGATGGTCCCTGCTGTCTCTGGGACCCGAGTGTTTCCCAGCAGACAGCGGGGGGAACAGGAAGTGGCGTAAATAACCGCAGATTCTCCGGCTAGCTATGCCGGAAGTGGGTACAGATACCTGTAATAACCTGTGCCAACTGTGACACCGGAGGGGGGGAGGAATCCGATGGGTGGAAGTTCCACTTTTGGGTGGAACTCCACTTTAATACAATTAGGGATTGGCCCTAAAATGCTTCATAAAATCATGGCATTATATTCCAATCCCAGGGCAAAAGTAAGAACAAATGGAATACTCTCTGAATATATAGAAATATCTAATGGTACCCGACAGGGTGTCCCCTGTCTCCATTATTATATGTGATAGTAATGGAACATCTTACTACAGCAATACAAAAAAATAGGGATATTCAGGGGATAATCATTAAGGGAAAAGAACATAAAATGGCAGTATATGCGGATGACCAGTTAATATATATCACTAACCCATTAATAACAATACCAAACCTTATACAGGAATTTAAACAGTTTGCAGGAATAAGTAACTTTAACCACTTCAATACCGGGCACTTATACACCTTCCTGCCCAGACCAATTTTTAGCTTTCAGTGTTGTCGCAGTTTGAATGACAATTGCGCAGTCATACAACACTGTATCCAAACGACATTTTTATCATTTTGTTCCCACAAATAGAGCTTTCTTTTCGTGGTATCACCTCTGCGGTTTTTATTTTTTGCTAAATAAAAAAAGACCGAAAATTTTGAAAAAAATAAAAGTTTTGCTTTTGTTTCTGTTAAAAATGTTTGTAAATAAGTAAGTTTTCTCTTTCACTGATGGGCACTGATAAGGCGGCACTGACAGGCACTGACAGGCACTGATAAGGCAGCACTGATGAGGTGGCACCAATGAGCGGGCACTGGGCACTGATATGCGGCACTGGTAGGTGGCACTGATGGGTGGCACTGATATGCATCACTGATGGGCATTGATAGGCAGCACTGATGGGCACTCATGGGTGGCACTGGTGGGCACTGATAGGCGACACTGATGGGCACTGAAAAGCTGCAAAGATGGGTTCTTATGGGTGGCACTGATGGGCACTGGTAGGCGGCACTGCTGGGCACTGATAGGCGGCACTGATGGGCACTGATGGGCACTGATACATGGCACTGATGGGCATCCCTGGTGGCGCTGGCAGTGGTAGGCATTGTGAGTGGGCACTGATTGGCAGCTGCCTGGGCATTGATTGGCAGTTGCCTGGGCACAGATTAGTATTTCCCTGGGGGTCTAGGGGGCATACCTGGTGGTCCAGTGTGGATGGCCATCCTGGTGGTCCTGGGCGGGTTCCCTGGTGGTCCTGGGTGGGATCCGAGGGGGGCTGTGCTGATAAACAATCAGCACAGACCCCCCCTGTCAGGAGAGCAGCCGATTGGCTCTCCTCTACTCGCGTCTGTCAGACGCGAGTGAGGAAAAGCCGATCACCGGCTCTTCCTATTTACATCGTGATCAGCCATGATTGGACACGGCTGATCACGTGGTAAAGAGTCTCCGTCAGAGACTCTTTACCTAGATCGGTGTTGCGGGGTGTTGCAGCGGCTTAATATCCTGAGGACGCCCAGTCAAGATATTGAAACCACTTTGCCGCCGTCATTCTGCTATATGGCAGGTGGCAAGTGGTTAAAGTAAACTATGATAAGTCAAACATGTTAAATGTATCATTAACAAATGAAGTTCAAATACTCCTCCAAAAGGACTTTTCTTTTAAATAGCAAAAAGAAGCAATTAAATATTTGGGGATATATAATTCAAAGGATTTGAATAAACTGCAAGAAATGAATTATTCTTAAATAATTCGAAAAATTATAGAATCACTTAAAAAATATAATAAAATAATCCATTCTTGGATGAGAAGAATCAACGTAGTGAAAATGGATATACTGCCAAAATTATTATATATATTTCAAGCCATACCCTTAATTCCTTCTAAAAAACTAATGGTACAATTATGTAAAGCTATAAGAAGCTTTATTTGGACTCAGAAAACACTCCAGATAAAAAGGGAACTTTTAATTAGAACAAAAAGAATGGAGGCGTTGCCTTTCCTGATTTCTTAAAAGCTGCCTCTTTGATAAAAATAATAGATTGGTTTCATAATACAGAAAGTAAACAATGGATCACTATAGAGCAAGATATAGGTTTACAGCTTAAATCTCTCCCATGGATCAAACCTCAGCTTCAGCCAGAAAAAAAAGATTTAATAATCTTTGTATTAGCAACTTTAAAAACATGGGACAAATTATTAAAACAGTGAGAACTTTCTACAATCGGGTCAATTATCCTATTGTTCTCCAACCCTGATTTTCACCCAGCACTGGAGGCCAGTAAATTTATTAAATGGAATAAAACAGAAAATACGAGGATAGTCCAGACCCTAGTAGACGGCAGACTCCCACAGTTGCCTGATATGGAGCCTGAACACAAAAATAAATGCATACAACATCACCAATCAAACACCTATATGCAATTAAAGATACAACCATTTCTTCTTTTTTTTTTTTTTTAATTCTTTATTTGCAAAGAAATAAGATAACAGCAGCAAACATATATCAGTACATCGGACAAGGCAATTTTTGTTCTTGCTATAAATACTTCTCGACTGGACGGACCTTATAAATCAAACAATTAAGCATAACTGTTCATGGAAACCTGTGTATTCCTGGTCTGGATAACCGATCCTTAGATTAGGGAGCTCGCTGTTTCCCATAAAGTATTAGAGGCCACTGTGTAGAAGTTAATGTGGGGAAGATTACGACCTGTGAGTCGTCATTCCTAATAAGAAGATAAATGAGAATATTCGGATAAATGAGAGTTAAAAATAAAAAACAGAGAAAAAAGAAGAAAAGAAGGGTGTTGAGGGGGGGGAGGAAAGGATTGTGAAGGAAAAGAAGGGGGGGGGGGCTCTTCCTCCAGCCTCTCCTTTAGTTACTCAGAGTTCAACCCGGGTTTCCTAATTGCTAGGTGTTAATGCCGTCAGCCTTGCATACTCCTCGGAGTAGAAAAATTTGAGCCAATAGAACCACTTCTTGAGGAACTGTTCCCTGAGTCCCCTATCAGTACAAGGTCCTCCATTTTGTGGATATCGGCTATCCTTTTCAACCAAACTGCCACTCCGGGGGGGGGGGGGCTCTGTCCGCTTCCAGAACAGGGGGATGCAACTGTTCGCTGCCATGACCAGTAGGGGCAGGATTGATTTCCTGTATGCCTTGCTCGATATTTCATGGTGGTGTATTAGAAAGAACTCGGGAGTCTTGGGCAGCTCCCGGTCTGTGAACTTCTGAGTGATGCAGTAAACCTCTGTCCAGAAGGGGGAGCTGAACCTACAAGACCAGAAGATATGGAGAAGGGTACCCACCTCCTCTCCACATCTCCAACAGAGGTCTGAGCTCTGAGGAAACATCTGGTGCAACCTGACCGGGGTGTAGTACCATTGTGACAAAACCTTAAACCCTACCTCCTGTTGGTTGGCACTTATCGATGTTTTATATGTAAAGAGAATTATTCGCTCCACCTGTCTCTCGGTTAATAATATTCTCAGATCTCATTCCCACTTGGCTAAATAGGGAGGTCTGTACCCCTTGGGGGGTTGTGATAAGAAGTTGGTAAGAGAGCGAGACGACATTTCGCACTGGCTTTTGATCCGAGCAGAGAAGCTCAAAAGATGTTAGGACTCTTAATAAAGGTGTAGGAGAGGGTTGCGATCTAAGAAAGTGAGCTAATTGAATCTTTTGCCAAAAGGAGAGGTTCATTAAGAGAGGGTCAGCTACGAGTTCCTCTCTAGACATCCATTTCCCATTACTGGTAAAGTGGCGAAGTTGACATCTGTCACTCCCTTTCAGGTCCTGGAATCTGGGATCACTCAGTCCCGGGCTAAAAGCAGGATTCACTCTTATTGGGGTAAGTGGTGAGGGGGTGGGCGCGATCGAGTTCTCACGAAAGGTTTTTTGGGCTATTCGCCACGTCTCTCCTACCATAGGGTGGTCTTTTACACACGCCAATAGGTTCCTTTAGCACCAAGGTAAACCCTCTAGTTCCACCCCCAACAGACATCGCTCTATTTGAATCCATTGCTTTAGTGTCCCGTGGCGACACTAGTCAACGATTTTCATCAAGTGGCAAGCCTTGTGATAAAAGGTCACGTCCGGGAGAGCTATTCCTCCTAGCGTTTTTGGTAAACGTAGAATTGACTGGGCCAGCCGTGGGGGTTTCCGAGCCCAAATGAACCTGACCAGTGCTCGGTTAGCTGTTCTAAGGAAAGCGTGTGGAATCCTAATGGGGAGGGTCTGAAGTTGGTACAGTAGTCGGGGCATAATGTTCATTTTTATTATGCTACACCTCCCAAACCAGGAGAACATGCCGTCTGCCACTTCTGTAAATCATTTTTGATGACCCTCAGAAGAGGGGGGAAGTTGAGAGAGAAGATATCCTCCGTCCTCCTCGGCAGCCGGATGCCCAAATATTTAATGTAGGAACCCGCCCAGCGAAAGGGGAAGTCTGCTCGCAGCAGGTTGTCCAGGGATGTTGGCACAGAGACATTTAAAGCCTCCGATTTTTGGAAATTGACTTTGAAGAAAGACAGCGTTCCGTATCTCTGCAGTTCTGACATCAAGTTTGGTATAGAGACTAGGGGGTTGGATATAAAAAAAAAAGCAAATCGTCAGCAAAGGCTGCTATTTTGGGGGCCAGGGAATCACTTAGATGGATCCCCGATATGTTAGGATTGTCTCTCACTGTACGGAGGAATGGTTCCAGGGACAGTATAAATATCAATGGGGACAAGGGGCAACCCTGCCTCGTCCCGTTGGTTATACCAAAGGGGGAGAAGAGCTGACCATTTACCTTTACTTGGGCCGAGGGCCGGGAATATATGGCTAGTATCCAGTTCATCATCCGCTGACCTAGTTCTACGTGGCGAAGGGTCTCAACCCTCGGACCTCTTAATGATTTAGCATGCATAAGAAAATGGGAGAATGAAATAGAGAATCCAATTCCAGTATTGGAATGGGATAAAACATTCTCAGTAATACACAAAACATCAGTAGCTGTTAAACATCAAGAAAGATGGTATTGGAATCCAGTGGCCCTAAATAGAATTAATAAAAAGAACACAGAGATCTGTTGGAGATGTCTCAAAGAAAGGGGGACAATGATACATATCTGGTATGGGTATCATATGGTGAGAGACTTCTGGTACAGGATATTTGAAATATATCAGAAGGTGTCAGGAATTGAAATACAACCAAATGCAAATACTGCGATATTATCTATAATGTCAGGATCAATAAAAACGGATGTCCTCCACCATATGACAACAGCTGCCAGAACAATAATTGCCCGAAAATGGCGAAAAACAAAAAGTTCTACAATAGTGGAATGGGTTTGTGAACTGAACGAAATACAATATAGGGAGGAACTAATAAATAGAGAGAAGAATACAAGAAATCAAAGGCCAATAATATGGCAACAATAGGAGAAATTTCAGTCCTCAACATTTATGATGCAATATTTAGGATAAGGAATACACCACCCTGGAGAGAAGAAAAATAGATAGTTTTTTTTTTTTTTTTGTCGTGATTGAGGTATATGGTATTTTGAGTGGATGAATGGATTATAAGATATAATTTGGTCCTGTGTAAAGGACAGAGGAAAAGATATAGACGAGGGTGATGGATTTAAACAATAGAAATTATAGTCCTTTGTCAGGGATACAGGATAACATTTACAGTTATGCCCTGTACACACGGTCGGATTTTCAGATGGAAAATGTGTTATAGGACCTTGTTGTTGGAAATTCCGACCGTGTGTGGGCTCCATCACACATTTTCCATCGGAATTTCCGAAACACAAAGTTTGAGAGCTTGCTATAAAATTTTCTGACAACAAAATCCGTTGTCGGAAATTCCGATCGTGTGTACACAAATCCGAAGCACAAAGTGCCACGCATGCTCAGAATGAATTAAGAGAAGAAAGCTATTGGCTACTGCCCTGTTTATAGTCCCGACGTACGTGTTTTACGTCACCGCGTTCAGAACGATCGGATTTTCTGACAACTTTGTGTGACCGTGTGTTGAGCCAACATCCGTCGGAAAAAATCCATGGATTTTGTTGTCGGAATGTCCGATCAATGTCCAACCGTGTGTACGGGCATTATAATTGCAAAATATGTGAATGTATTTGTATAAATTGTTTATAAAATTAATTTAAAAATTTTTAAAAATCGCAATAAGCATATATTGATTGGTTTGCGCAAAAGTTATAGCATCTACAAAATAGGGGATAGATTTATGTAATTTTTAATAATATTTTTTTTTTTACTAGTAATGGCGTTGATCTGCGATTTTTATTATTTTTATTGGGACTGCGACATTGCAGCAGACAGATCGGACACTTTTGACACTTTTTTGGCACCATTGACATTTATACAGCGATCAAGGGGTTAAATGTGTGTCCTAGGGAGTGATTCTAACTGTGGGGGGATAGGACTGTCTGGAGGGGGACACCGATCACTGTTCATACTTCGTATGAACAACAGATTTGTCTCCTTTCCCCTGACAGAATGGAGATCTGTCTGTTTACATTGACAGATCTCCATTCTGTCTCTCTCAGGAGCAATCGCGGGTGCCCAGCAGATATCGCGGCCGCAGGGCACGCACATCGGCTGCCATAGTGGTCATAAGATATGGTCAACGTAAAGATATGGCAATTTGCCCAGGAGAGCCAACCTGCCACAGTATAACTGTGGCGGCTGATCCTATAGTGGTGAAGCAGAACAACAATAATTGCCTTATTCATGGATTGAGGCAACCTTCCTGACTCCAGTGCCCCATTATACACCTTAAGCAAAGTAGGCATCATTTGTTTCACACATCGCCTATACATCTCAGATGGGAGTCCATCTGTGCCTGGGGATTTCCTGTTGGGAGCCTATTTCAATGCCAGTAGAACCTCCTTCTCCCAGTAATTGGGTCATTGAGCAAGTTTTTGTCCTGAGCCGAAAGAGATGGCAGGGAGCATCTAAGCAGTGGTCTAATGCGCTCCCGGTGTGATGTACTTTTGAAGAATACAAATCACTATAGTATGCACAAAACACCTGCAAAATGTCCTGTGTTGAGATCTTAAGAAAGCCCAGCGAGTCGTGTAGTTTATCTATGTGCGATGATCCCTGTTGATTACGTATCAGCATCGCTAGCATGTGTCCCGTGTTTTCTCCCTCCTCATAAAGCTATTGTTATAAGAAGAATTGTTATGAGAAGAATTCTCTGCTAGTTGGAGTTCTACCTGCCAACTGTGAGGCCAGCCAGGCCTTTTTAGTGTCATCCGTAGGATTGTCAACATAAGCCTTCTCTGTTCTCACCACTTCCCTTAAAAAAATTGTGTCCCATTTTTTTATTGATGTTTTAATATTCTGAATAATGTGTATAAACTGACCCCTCAAGAAGGCCTTAGCTGTGTCCCACACCATCCCAATGTCTGCTGAATCAATGTTATAGAGGAAGAAGGATGTTAATAGCTCAGGGATGGGGTCTGGGTCAGGGATCAGGGTCAACCAAAATGGGTTTAATTTCCAGCTAAAATGTTGTGGAGTTGTAGGGAGTGCTAGTTCCACCCAAAAAGGGGAATGATCTGAGACATGTCTGGGTTCATAGTGGGAATCTACCAATAAAGATAAAACAGAACGATTGCCTAGACCCAAGTCTATCCTAGATAGACCGTCATATGCAGCCGAGTGGCATGAAAACATCTTCGTAGTAGGATGCATTAGTCTCCACATGTCTATGAGCCCAAGTTCTCCCACAAGAGAAAAGAGAAAAGCTTTCCCCAAGGAAGATAAATTTGGGGAATTAGAGGACATTTTATCCCAATGGGAGTCCAGTAAATTATTATAATCTCCCACCACTATCAGCGGTGTATCAGGATAATGGGCCATAAAACTCGCCAGTGTTTTGAGAACCTCAGCTACCAGACAAGCTCGTATCACAGTAGTGTGCCTCTCCATCTAACAGTGAGGAAGGCAACTTAAGAGGCTTTACTATTCCCCTCTTCAACTAATACCTAAAATGACATTCAGTCTTAGTGAAGGAGGTTAAGGATCATACATCCAAGCGGGCGTTCATAGCACAGTATGATATCCATAGAAAGAGTAGCCAAAAAAATGAGAAAAAAATGAAAATAAAAAAATAAGTTATAAAGAACACCATGTGGTCCAACTGGGACCACCACAACAAAACTTTCAAATCCCACTGTCCGCTTGGGACTTCTTTGGGGGGAACAGTGGAAGTTCAAAGGTCTGATAGCGCACTTCCCCAGCAGCTGAATATGTCGATGGAATATTAAGAAAGATTGCCATCTTTATTCCGCCTATCCTCCAAATGTTGGCAGATGACCTCTTTTTATTCATAGGTAGGAAAAAGTACCTACAGCTTATCAAGGCCCAGCAGGCCTTGGAGGCATACGTGCTCGCAGTGATCTTTCTTCCCTGTCAAGCAATTGTGTAGCAGCAGCAGGTTTCCCAAAGAAATGTGTCTCCCCGTTGGCCACTATTCTCAGTTTCGCTGGAAAGAGCATGGCGTATTGTAGATTGAGGGTTCTGAGACACCCCTTTACATCTGTAAATTTCGCCCTCTGTTTATGCACTTCCACAGAATAATCTGGGAATAGGGAAAATTTTCGTATTGTCCATAGCCGATGTACCACCCATGTTTCTTGCCTTAGCCAGAATCGCATCTCTACCTTTATAATTGAGTAGTTTAAACAGGAAGGTGCTAGGTGGATGACCTGGAGTTAGGGGGCAAATGGGCACTGTGTGGGTCCTTGCCACTGAAAACATGGGAGTAAATGACTCCTTTCCAAACATAGTAAGCAGCCAGGCTTCAACAAAAGCAACAGGGTTTTTCCCCTCAGGAATACCTATGGCCCGCACATTATTGCGCCTCATCCTATTTTCTAGATCATCCAGGTGGGGAGCATGCTGGGCAGTCATCGTCCCAGTTTGTTTGACATCTCGCAGTAAGGGCTCCATGTCATCTTCTACATTGCTGACCCGTCCCTTTAGGACTGATGCTGTTTCCCTCAGTTTTTGGAGGTTATGTCTGATAAAAAAGACATCCGCCTTCACCCCTTTTATTTCTACTGTCAGGATGGTTATAGAGGTGTTACAGGCAGTAACTGCTGTCATGATGTCTCTCAGCGTGGGCTCTGGGTCATCCCCATTAGACAAGGGAGGTGCATGGAAGGGGAGATTTTGTGCACTTACTGCATCCCACTCTGCCTGCAGCCTGATCGGTTCCTCTAGCGGCACTGTATCACCTGCCTCAGATTGTTCACCGGAGATATCTTCCCTGTATGAGGATGAAGCATGTGGTTCCTTCGGGGTGGACTTAGTAAAGAACTTCTGTGCTCCCTCCTTGTATTTGTCTTTTGATGAGTGCTGTGTCCAGGTGCCATCTTGGATTGCCAGGTCCGGGAAGGAGCGTGCTTCTTTCAGCCTTTCAGCCATGGAATCGTGCAGATCAGGCTGCCCAAACGAAGCCTCAGTGCTGTGCTGAGGTGCCGTTATAGAGTAGATCGGGGGTGTCAGTGGGTCATCCCAAGTATAACAGGCAGGATCGTCGGCGGAGAGAGCAGTGAACATGTCCAGCTACATCTGCTGCTCAGCCACGCCCAGGGTTCTACATTTAGCGTTATATAATGAGATAGTATTGTGGAAATATTAATTCCAAAATACTTAAAGGTAGTCACCCTCTTAATTTACCTAGCCAAATCGAAAAGATGTCCAATTGTCATGGTTATGCAATAGAGTTTTGTCTGTCTGCTTAGCTGTCTCCATGTGTTCATCTCTAGAGACCAGCTGACTCTCACCTGACTGCTTTTATAACCTTTCCTCTAGCATGGCTCCACCCCAGCTCCTATCAGAGAACTCTATATTAACCTCTGCACTGCAGGCCAGCCCTGCTGATCAACCTTTGTGTGTTCTGGCTTCCTGTTTCCTGCCTGCCGTGTGCTCTACGTTTGTTTCTGTTACCGATCTTGGCGTGTTCTCAACTATTCCTGTCTGCCTGTGACCCTGAACCTTGGCGTGAACTCTGTTGTCCTTGTCTGCTTGTGGCCCCGACCTTGGCTTATTCCCTTACTATCCCTATCCTCCTGTTGCTTACTGTGGGTGTGAGCTGGGGGACCCTGGGGGTCGCGACCTGGAGCCAGTTGCAGCCCAGTCCATCCTCACCACTAGAGACTCTGGTGAACACCTGCTGGCTCTTAGACTCCGCGCCCCAGGGAATCTTACGCTCTAACCCCGGTGGGATCCGTGTTGGTGTTCCAGTGGCCCTGCCTTCCTTACCACCCTGACTCCCATCCGCAGCAGTCAGCTGTAGGGTCCACTACCTTGCAGTGCACTCCTGATCCCAACAATGTGCATCTGTCACCTAGCCTCAAGGTGACCTGACAGTTTGATCAGCCATGGACCCGGCTGACGTGCCGCTTCCTGCAGCCGATCCATTGCAGGGCACAGTTCGCAGACTCGAGACCCAGGAATCTAATCAGACTCAGTTGATGCGATTCCTTCAAGATCTGGCTTCCCGCTTCGAGCAGCTCCAGGCCTCCTTGGGAAACCCGAACCTGCAGCCTCAAGTACAATCAGCAGCTGCACCTATTGCACCAGTCACAGCCACACATTCATATTTACTGCCAGCTCCGTCCCGTTTCTCTGGGGACTCCAAGGCCTGCAGGGGCTTCCTCTGCCAATGCACCATTCATTTTGAGCTCCAGCCTCAAAACTTTCTGTCTGATTGGGCTATGGTAGCCTATATCATTTCCCTCCTCGCTGGTGAAGCTTTAGCCTGGGCTGCCCCCCTGTGGGAGAAGAATGACCCGGTTTCCAGCCTGTCCGACTTCTTGAAGCTCTTTCGTAATATCTTTGAGGAGCCAGCTCGGGTTTCTTCAGCGGCTAGTGCCCTTTTACGCCTTCGCCAAGAATCTTGTTCAGTGGGACAATATGCGCTTCAGTTCCGTATCCTCACAGCTGAATTGAGCTGGAACAATGAGGCCCTGGTCGCAACCTTTTTACATGGCCTCTCTGGCCGAGTGAAGGACGAATTAGCAGGAAGAGCCATCCCCGCCAGTCTGGACGATGTAATTTCCTTGTGCAATCAGATTGACATTTGTTTCCAGGAGAGGTCCCTAGAAAAAAGACACCAACACCCCCTAGGTCCTAGTCAGCCAGAACTCTTCCCTCGTCACCCTGTGGAGCATTCTCTGCCTGCTGAGGAACCTATGCAGCTGGGCAGGACCAGACTAACCCCCGAAGAATGTGCTAGATGCAGATTCTTCCAGTCCAGATATGTAGGCCCTTCTCCCCAATTGGTCCTACATATCTGGACTCCGGGGCTGCTGGCAATTTTATGGACTGGAGAACTGCTTCTTCTATGAAGCTTACCCTTTCTCCCCTCACTACACCACTGGTAGTCTCGGCAATTGATGGCACTGTGCTCCCAGGGGGCCCTATCCGTTTCCAGGCGCTACCTATTAGGATGTCGGTAGTATTAGGATGTCGGTGGATACTCCACCAGGAGTGGATTTCCTTCCTCATTCTACCCAAGGCCTCTACCCCCATTGTATTGGGCCTTCCTTGGCTACAGCTCCAATCTCCACATGTGGACTGGGTCTCTAGGCAGATCCTGGCTTGGGGTCCTTCGTGTTTCTCGTCCTGTCTTCTCAAGGTGGCCCCCAAGGAGAGACTTCCCATTGCTACCACATCCGTATCTTCTGATCTTCCCACGACATACAGCGATTACCGGGATGTGTTCTGTAAGAAGTCTGCTGAGGTGCTTCCTCCCCACAGATCTTTTGACTGTGCCATTGACCTTGTCCCTGGAGCAACGTTGCCCAGGGGTCGTACCAACCCTCTGTCCATTCCAGAGACCCAGGCCATGTCTGAGTATGTCCCTGAGAATCTGGAGAGAGGTTTCATCTGGAAATCCTCATCGCCTGCAAGAGCAGGGTTCTTTTTCGTTGCCAAAAAAGTTGGTACCCTCAGACCCTGCATCCACTATCGAGGGTTAAACGCAGTGACTATCAAAAAACGATAACCCATACCTTTAATATCTGAGCTATTCGACAGGTTGAAGGGGGCTTCCATTTTCACCAAGTTGAATCTCAGAGGTGCATCCCATCTCATTAGAATACGGGAAGGTGACGAATGGAAGACTGCGTTTAACACTAGGGACGGGCATTACGAATACCTGGTTATGCCTTTTGGTTTGTGTAATGCTCCAGCTGTGTTCCAGAACTTTGTCAATGAAATCTTCAGGGATCTACTTTACCAGTTTGTTGTTATCTATCTGGATGAAATTCTCATCTTTTCCGAAAATCTGCTTGCTCACAGAAACCATGTCCACACCGTACTTCAGCGCCTTAGAGAGAATAATCTCTATGCCAAGCTGGAGAAATGTTCCTTTGAATGTCCTGAAGTCCTGTTTCTGGGATGTTTTGTTTCTAGTTTGGGTCTTCGCATGGATCCCGGAAAGGTCTCGGCCATCACCAACTGACCCCTTCCTGCTAGCCTCAAGGCCACACAGCACTTTCTTGGCTTCACAAATTATTATAGGCAGTTCATAAGGAATTACTCTTCTATTGCCACGCCTATTATCGCTTTGACCAAGAAGGGTGCGAATGCCAAAGACTGGCCTCCCGAGGCTGTCTCTGCGTTTCACCATCTGAAACAGGCCTTTGTTTCTGGACCTCTCTTGATGAGACCAAATCCTGGGGACCCATTTTTTACTGAAGTAGACGCTTCTTCGATGGGGGTGGGAGCTGTGCTTCTTCAGTTATTTGAGAAGAGACGTCAACCATGTGCGTTCTTCTCCAAAAAAAATTCTCAGGCAGAGACAAATTATGCCATTGGAACTTCTCACAATTAAATTGGCGTTGGAAGAGTGGTGTCATCTCTTGGAGGGTTCCCCTCACTCCATTACAATCTTTATTGATCACAAGAATCTACAAAACCTACAGAATGCTAAACGTCTGAACCCCAGACAGGCCAGGTGGAGTCTCTTCTTTTCTCGTTTTAAATTCACGATTACGTACAAACCTGGTTCCTGTAACGGTTGGGCTGATGCGCTCTCTAGGTTATTTGACACTTTGGACGAGGAGTCCACCCCTGATCCTGAGCCGATCATTCTGACCTCATGCATTGTTGCCCTCCTGGCAAGACCTTTGTTCCCACGGAGCTAAGAGCTAAGATCCTTTGTTGGAGACATGATTCCAAGGTGGCAGGTCATGCTGGGTTCCTCCGATCCTTCCTGCTCATCAGTAATCTCTACTGGTAGCCCAATCTCTGCTCGGATGTTAAAGATTACGTTAAGGCTTGTCACGTCTGTGCTCAGTCTAAATCTTCCACACAAGCTCCTGCTGGTCTTCTCATGCCCTTGCCCATTCCTAAGGAGCCCTGGTCTCACATCGCCATAGATTTTATCGCCGATCTTCCACTGTCGGAGAATAATACGGCCATTTGGGTGGTAATTGATTGGTTCTCCAAGATGGCTCATTTTGTTCCTCTTCCTGGTCTCCCTTCTGCCCCTGCCTTGGTTCCCATTTTTGTACGAAAGATTTTCCGCCTTCATGGTGTTCCTTCCCATGTCGTTTCGGACAGGGGTGTTCAGTTTACGTCCCATTTTTGGAGAGCCTTTTGCAAATCCCTCAACATTACCTTGGATTTTACCTCTTCTTACCATCCCCAATCCAATGGCCAGACTGAGAGGGTTAATCAGGAGTTAGAGGTCTTCCTCCGTACCTTGGTCTTGGCTCATCACGATGATTGGGCATCACTACTACCGTGGGCAGAGTTCTCCCACAATAATCATGTCAACGTCAGTTCTCAGAAAACACCCTTTATCACTGTTTATGGAAGACATCCTCAACTCCCTCTTCCTATGACCTGTTCTTCCGACATTCCAGCCTTGGCTACTGTTCAGGAATCATTCAATTCCATGTGGGCTGACGTTCATGATTCCCTCCAGAAAGCTGCCAATAAATTCAATAGTTTTGCTGACCGTCGCAGGCGTAAGCCGCCTTCTCTTCAGCCAGGAGACAAAGTCTGGCTCTCCACCAGGAACATCAGACACCTTCAGGTTCCTTCTCTCAAATGTGCCCCAAGATTCATTGGTCCGTACACCATAACTTCTAAACTGAATCCGGTTTGTTTCAAGCTCCAGATTCCCAAAAGCCTCAAATCTAACTCCTTCCATGTTGCCCTTCTGAAGCCTTTAGTCCTCAATAAGTTCTCTCGTCCTCTCTCTACCGCAGTGCCAGTCTCTGAGGATAATCAGGAGTACAAGGTTAGCCAAATTTTGGATTCCCGACTCTGTAGAGGCATTCTCCAGTACCTCGTGCATTGGAAGGAGTTTGGTCCTGAGGAGAGGTCATGGATCAAGGCTTCTGAGGTCTTTGCACCTCGTCTGTTGAGGAAGTTTCATTTGAAGTTCCCCTCTAAACCTGGTCCCAGGCGGGGAAGGAGGAGGCCTCGTAAGAGGGGGGGGATTGTCATGGTTCTGCAATAGAGTTTTGTCTGTCATCTTACCTGTCTCCATGTGTTCATCTCTAGAGACCAGCTGACTCTCACCTGACTGCTTTTATAATCTCTCCTCTAGCATGGCTCCACCCCAGCTCCTATCAGAGAACTCTATATTAACCTCTGCACTGCAGGCCAGCCCTGCTGATCAACCTTTGTGTGTTCTGCCTTCCTGTTTCCTGCCTGCCGTGTGCTCTACGTTTGTTTCTGTTACCGACCTTGGCATGTTCTCAACTATTCCTGTCTGCTCGTGACCCTAACTTCTGGCGTGTCCCCGACTATCCCTGTTTGCCTGTGACCCTGAACCTTGGCGTAAACTCTGTTGTCCTTGTCTGCTTGTGGCCCCAACCTTGGCTTATTCCCTTACTATCCCTATCCTCCTGTTGCCTACTGTGGG
The DNA here is from genome assembly GCF_042186555.1 of Aquarana catesbeiana. Taxonomy (NCBI): domain Eukaryota; kingdom Metazoa; phylum Chordata; class Amphibia; order Anura; family Ranidae; genus Aquarana; species Aquarana catesbeiana. The sequence goes on along the minus strand of NC_133333.1, from coordinate 125,476,455 downwards.
TGTGAGCGACCAGGAGCCAGTTGCAGCCCAGTCCATCCTCACCACTAGAGGCTCTGGTGAACACCTGCTGGCTCTTAGACTCCGCGTCCCAGGGAATCTTACGCTCTAACCCCCGGTGGGATCCGTGTTGGTGTACCAGCGGCCCTGCCTTCCTTACCACCCTGACTCCCATCCGCAGCAGTCAGCTGTAGGGTCCACTACCTTGCGGTGCACTTCTGATCCCAACGGTGTGCATCTGCCACCTAGCCTCAAGGTGACCTGACACCAATGATGGGGTTGACTGGCATAAGAATCAATTTATTCCAATTGATGGAGAAACCTGAGAAATTATGTTACAGTTGTCAAGGAACAAGAGGGATTATCCAAAGATAATAATGCATTATCAGCATAAATTGCTATTTTATTCTCGTCATTGAGTTATGAAATACAACTATGTTCTCAGCATTTCTTACGGTTTTAACAAGGGGTTTCAGCGATACAAAAAAAAAAAAGCGGTGAGAGGGGATAAGAGAGGAAATGGAGTTGAAAAATAATTATTGATCAGAACACAAACTAGGTATGGAGCATAACACCTTAATCCACTGAATAAAAGATTGAATCTCCCAGATTGTAAGCTCTAACGAGCAGGGCCCTCTGATTCCTCCTGTATTGAATTGTATTGTACTTGTACTGTCTGCCCTAATGTTGTAAAGCGCTGCGTAAACTGTCGGCGCTATATAAATCCTGTATAATAATAATAAAAGACAAATTTATGCAGGGTCTGCCAAAGGTAGTTAAGTTCAATGCTAATAAAAGCCTTGGCTATGTTTGATAATAGACTAGCCCAATGGCCTACATTAGTGGGTGGATTTCGTAAATTGAGGTATAATCTTCTAATGTTAGTGGTGGTAGACCTCATAGACATACAACTAGCTTGAACCGGATGTACCAATTTGCCAATAATATTACACAATCTATTGGCAACAACAATCAAAAGCCTTAATGTCTGTGAGAAGACATGTTATTTGATAGAATTCGGATGGCAGGGGATCTTTGCCAGACTTTGAAAAAAAAAAACAATAAGGGCTTTGGACGTTTGCCAAACTCAGATGCCTCATTTAGGACTGCAAGGGCTCCATAAGAAGGACAGCACCATATCTTTTACACATTTCTGCCATTAAGCAATCTGCCCCCTTGGTATTAGATGCCATGCTTTGGGTGGCAGTTAACTACTCCAACTTGATTGGGGAGCTGTCCCCTGCAAAGATTGTTTAGAGAAAAGGAAACAAAGTTGAATTGCCTCAGCTTTATAGGAGGGGTTACTACTATAAAGGCCCAAAATATTGCCAAAGCCATCTATAATTTCAGAAGGAGCAGTCACTGTATGTCCCCCATCTATGCTTAAGGCATTGACATGAGCTAGAGGCTGTTGTGATCTAGTAATGGTCACCAATACGTGTCCTGTATTTTCCCCTTCCTCAAAATTAGTCATAAAAAATATTTTATTTTCCACCTTAGATAAAGAGGGACTTATAGGTACATTGCAATAAAATATCTCCTACATAGGGTAGCATTATCTTTTTTCTTAATGCTAAATCAATCTCAGGTAAAGCCATATGTGCACATGAGAAGAAAATTGACACTCAGTAGGCTGGTGTAGTCTCCAGACATGAAAAAGGCGGATTTCCTGTATGTAAAGTGCAAAGAAGGTTTCCATTGTTGTTTTGGAATTTCCCAGGGTACCATAGTTATCCAGGGAGGGAATTAAATAATTATTAAAGTCCCAAACACCAGAACAAGTGTTTGTCTGAAAGAAACTGTAGCAATTGGGAGAAGAACCAATTGGGAATATGGAGGAATGTACACAGTAGCTAAAATACAAGAAAAATTATTAGACACAATATCAGAAAATAAATTTACCCAAAGGGTCCATCTTAACATGCCTGCAGGCAGGGGCAGTTCCAGGCAATTTTTTAGGGGGGTACTGTGTTGGTGCTGGAAGTATAAGCTAATGTGGCACACGTAGTATGCTGCCTGCCGTGACATAAATGGGTGTGGCCAAAGGTGGGTATTTTTTTTACTGTCTATCTCCTTTGTATAGACAAAAAATAGAGCCTTGGGGCACACTAAAGAGATTGTTGGAGTAAAATAAGCCCAGCATGTGTCAAGGTCAACAATAACCCCCAGCAGGTGTAAGGGACAGCAATGATATCCCCCTATATATATGCCAGGGCAAGCCATAACCGTAGCACATTTTAGTAATTACCCCTGGCACGGAAAAAAAATAAACACCCGCCTGGCACAATAATTAGCCCAAAGCACAGCATAGTAATTCAAGTAATTAACCTCCAGTACAGCACAATATTTAGCCACTAGTATGTCACAATAATAAACCCACCAGCATTGCACAATTATTATTATTATTATTATACAGGATTTATATAGTGCCAACAGTTTACGCAGCGCTTTACAACATTAGGGAATACAATAATTATCCTCCAATATTGCACATAATTAACCCCTTAGCATGGTACAACAGGTAACTCCCAGGATGGCACAGCGATAAACCCCAGCACAGCACAGTAATGAACACAGAGGAATGTGCATTATTAACCCCCAAAACAATAGAATAATTAACCCCCAACATTGTATAATAATATACTTCCAGGAGTATGGCAGTCAGTGTGCTTCATTCCTTGTGAAACATACAACAGAGCATATAGAGTGAAGAGGTCAGCACTATGTAGCATATAGTGTGTGGGAGTCAGGACTGTGTACAACATTACTTTGTCAGTGTGGCCCCTGTACAATGGTAGTCAGTGTGCCCCCTGTACAATGGTGTCCAGTGTGCTCCCTGTATACTGGTCAGTGTGCCCCTTGTATACTGGTGGTCAGGGTGCCCCCTGTATACTGGTGATCAGTTTGCCCCCCCCTCATACTGGTGGCCAGGGTGCCCATGTACAGTGGTGGTCAGGGTGCCCCCTGTAAATGGTGATCAGTGTGCATAGAGCCACCATTAGAAATCATAGGACCTCATACAGTCTACAGGTACACTCAGTGTGACATATGCATGTAGTATGTGGCTGCAGTATGTAGTGTCCGTGCAGAGAAGCATGCAGTGTGGGGCAGTGAGCAGTAAGAAATCGCAGTGCAGAGGTGTCGAGTGTGAGGTATGCAATAGGAAGAAAGGGCAGGGCAGTAACCAGCATGCAGTAAGCAACTTGTAGTACTAAACAAGTAGGGCCATACACAGTACCTAACGGCAATGTGGAGCAGGCAGGGAGTTGTATGTATTGGTAGTGACAGGGCAGTAACGGAACAGTATTTGTGGTGGATTATTTGCAGTATGTAGTGGCAGGGCAGTCAGTGAGCAATATGTAATGGTGGGGTAGCCAGTAAACAATATGTAGTGGGGGCAGTGTGAAGTATGCAGGAGGGGCAGTGAACAGTATACAGTGGGGGCAGTGGGCAGTATACAGTGGGAGAAGTGAGCAGTATACAGTGGGGGGCAATGTGCAATATGTAGTGGGGGCAGTGAGCAGTACACAGTGGGGGCAGTGTGCAGTATTTAGTGGGGCAGTGTGCAGTAAAAAGTGGGGGCAGTCAGTGCCTTCTTAAGAGCATTGTAGGCCCCCAGGCAATACAGTGCACTGGGGCCCTGTCTACACAATCAAGCGCGAGAATAAAAATGCAAATTATCAATAAGGCTATATTTATTGGTACTTCCAACAAAATCAGAATCAGTGTTTAAACAAGGAGCTGGCAAAGGTAATAAAAAAACAGTACCCTAGGACCTGTGAAATATAAAAAAAAAAGAAAAAAAACAGTGCCCCAGGACCAGAATAGCCATACAAATTATAATCTGAGCACAATCTACTTTAGACCTACTAACAACTATAGATCTATATAGGGCATGTTTGATACAGATTGATTGGTTCGTTTACATAGGCCCTCATAATTACATAGTTTTGATCAATCTAAAACTGTATAAAAATAGTACAGTCGGATTGCAAAAATGTATGGAGCATCCTATCAAAGTAATAAACCAATAGTGGGAATTAGGATGGAGAAGGAGGCTTCTGTGACCAGGAAGTTGTTTGCAGGAGAAAACCGCACTAATATTCAGGGATCCTGGAGGCTGGATTACTGGACAGAAGAACAGAAATGTCAAGTATCAGGGGGTTTTTTTTGTAGTTACCCACTCTTGCCACTGCCACACTATTTGCCCAGTAAAACAGCTCCTTTATTTCTTGATTCACCTGACTCCACCCCCTGGGAGCAGGGAGCTTGAGCACGCAGCCACGGACTACAACTCCCATAAGCAACAGCGGCCGTCTCACACGACGTCACTTGACAGACTGACAGTCAGTCAATAGTGAGTCGTGATTCAGCGGGCAGAAACTCGGACAGCCACGGCGCCGGCCGGCGGCCATTGTTTTGGTTATACAAACAGACAGTAAAGTACTTAACCTGGGGGGGCACACAGTAAAATTGGGGGGCATGTGGCCCCCTCAGGCCTCACCCTGGTGACGCCATTGAGCACTGGCACAATGCGGCAGCAAACTTTGTGACATCTGAATGATCAGGGCTTAAAATTTCAAGTCCTGAGCTACTAGCCAATCATGGGAAGGTGATCTGTCTATCAAAGTGCCCGGACAAGGGGGAGGGGCTGTATATGATGGCGCACGGCGGGGAACACACAGCTATTGAAATGAAAGCTATTATGTTCCCCGTGCTCTGATCAACCAGGCGGTGACTCTCCTCTCCTCTCCTTTCCCCTATGATCGCTCCGACAAACCCAGGCTGCCAGCGGTGCTCGCCAATCCGCCCCCAGGGAGCCCACACTCTTTTTTGAGGGCTGTGAATGATGCTTGGCTGGGGTAGGTGGGGCCCCCGGGCTTCCCAGCATGCCCATGCGAAAAGTATACAGTAAATAGCAGTATACAGTGGGGGCAGTGTGCAGTATGTAGTCGAAGAAGTGAGCAGTATACAGTGGGGGCAGTGAACAGTATACAGTGGGAGCAGTGTGTAGTATGTAGTGGAAGCAGTGAGCAGTATACAGTGTGGGCAGTGACAGGATAGTGGGGGCAGTGAGTAGTATACAGTGGAAGCAGTGAGCAGTATACACTGGGGGGCAGTGTGCAGTATGTATTGGGGGCAGTGAGCAGTATACAGTGGGGGCAGTGTGCAGTATTTAGTGGGGCAGTGTGCAGTATACAGTGGGGGAAGTGAGCAGTATACAGTGAGGGCAGTGTGAAGTATGTAGTGGAAGCAGTGAGCAGTATACAGTGGGGGCAGTATGCAATATGTAGTGGGGCAATGTGCAGTATACAGTGGGGGTAGTGTGCAGCATGTAGTGGGGGCAGGAAGCAGTATACAGTGAGGGCAGTGTGCAGTATGTAGTGGGGCAGTGTGCAGCATACAGTGTGTGTGTGGGGGGTCAGTAAACAGTATACAGTGAGCAGTATACAGTGGGGGGTGGCAGTGAACAGTATACAGTGAGAAGTAAATAGTGGGCGGGAGGGCAGTAAGCAGTATACAGTGGGTGCAGTGAACATTATACAGTGAGCATAATACAGTGGGGTGGGTGGCAGTGCACAGTATACAGTCAGTATACAGGGGGGGCAGTGTGCAGTATGTAGTGGGGGCAGTGTGCAGTATACAGTGGGTAGAAGTGAACAGTATACAGTAAGTAGTATACAGTGGGGGGCAGTGAGCAGTATACAGCGGGGCAGTGTGCAGTATGTAGTGAGGGAAGGGTACAGTATATAGGGGGGCATGGAGCAGTATACAATGGGGGTAGGGTTCAGTATACAGCGGAAAGGGAGTAGTATACAAGGGGGGGCAGTGAGCAGTATACAGTGGGGGCAGGGTTCAGTATACAGAGGGGTGGCAGTGAGCAGTATACAGTGTGGGCAGTGAAAAGTATACAATGAGCATAATACAGTGGGGTGGGCATCGAGCAGTATGTAGCGGGGGGCAATGAGCAGTATACAGAGGGTGGGGCAGTGTGCAGTATGTAGTTGGGACAGTGTGCAGTATACAGTGGAGGGGTCAGTAGACAGTATACAGAGAGCAGTATACAGGGGGGGCACTGGGCAGGATACAGTGGGGGCAGTGTATGGTGTACAGTGAGCAGTATACAGTGGAGGAGGGCAGTGAACAGTATAGAGTGTGCAGTATACAGTGTTGGGGGGCAGTGAACAGTTTACAGTGAGCAGTGTACAGTGGGGGGGGCAATGCACAGTATACAGTGGGAGCAGTGTGCAGTATGTAGTGGAGGCAGTGTGCAGTATACAGTGGAGGGCAGTGAGCAGTATACAGTGATGCAGTATGTAGTGGGAGCAGGGGTCAGTATATAGAAGGGGGGTCAGGGAGAAGTATACAGTGGGCGCAGGGTGCAGTATACAGAGGGGGGGCAGGGAGCAGTATACAATAAAGGCAGGGTTCAGTATACAGGGGGGCAAGGGAGCAGTATACAGTGGGGGCACGGTGCAATATACATTGGTGGGGAGGTGGGACAGTGAGCAGTATACAGTGGGGGCAGGGTTCAATATACAGAGGGGGGCATTGAGCAGTATACAGTTGAGGCAGGGTGCAGTATACAGTGTGTGCGTGGGGGGGCAGTGAGCAGTAAACAGTGGGGACAGGATTCAGTATACAGAGGGGGCAATGAGCTTTATACAGTGTGGACAGGGTGCAGCATACAGAGGGGGCAGTGAGTAGTATACAGAGCGGGGGCAGTGAGCATTATACAGTGGAGGCAGGGTGCAGTATACACAGGGAGCAGTGCACAGTATGCAGTGGTGGCAGAGTTCAGTATACAGAAGGGGCAGTGGGTAGGGCAGTATACAGAGGGGGCAGTGAGTAGTATACAGAGCAGGGGCAGAGTGCAGTATACACAGGGGGCAGAGTGCAGTATACACAGGGGGCAGAGTGCAGTATACACAGGGGGCAGAGTGCAGTATACACAGGGGGCAGGGTTCAGTATACAGAGTGTCGGCAGTGGGCAGTATACAGTGACATCACTGGGATCAGTTCCCCAGCTGTCTGTGTGCAGTGTATTAACCAAAGTGGTAGGGAGCCGAAGCTCTTTAGCCACTCACCCCACAGCTGGAGGTGAAAACTCACGGGCTACCATCTCTGCCAGTACTCTCCCATTTTCAGCCACAGTGGCCACCTGTGTATGTGGAGAAATTGGACACGACCCCCCCCCGATCCACCATCTCGGTCAGCCTGGGGAGAAACAGCCAGCTGATAGACACTATGGGCTGCCAGCCACAGGAGGCTCCAAGCCGGCTAAAGAAATCTGTGTTGCACTGCACCCAGGGGGCAAAGTCAGAGGCAGGTCTTGCTGGTCCTTTTGGCGACATGGAGCCCGATCTGGTATCGGGGGGACTGCCTGAAGCCTATAGGTGGAACTGGTAGCAAAGATGGGGGAGCTATCAATATTTATGGGGATGCTATAGCACCCCCAAGCACCCACCTGGCACTGCCCCTGCCTGCAGGAAAAACCCACACCACCAGAGATCAAAATGCTAACCCTTGTGAATATGAGTCATGCATCATGTGGTATTTCAGATGACATTGATGTCTGTCTGCTGATCCCCGCAGAGCAGGTGGATGACAGGTCCATGTCTGCTCTGCATTAGAGCGGAAATAGCCCGCTATTTTCTATGGGGCGGTCGGATGGAAACTGACCGCCTGTCCAGTTCCATCGGATGCCATCTGATCTGCTAGATCTCTGTTTTTAGCGGACTGGACTGGATCGGATGCAGGCAGATGTAAACGGACATATGTCGATTTACATCAGCCTCTCCATAGAGAACAATGGGTGCTCTGATTGGGCCCGCCTAAAAAACGGACAGGCAGATTCGATTGGTGTGCTTGTGTGAAAGGGGCCTAAAGCCTTGTTCACACAGGACATACACAGCGTACGTTTACGGGGATGCACAGGTGTTCCATGCAAGCAGTCCCATTGATGACATTTGGGATGTAGCACCTTCACGAACAGAGCCGTTGCTCCCAATTTTACATCCATGTAGGGCCGCATGCATGCCCTTGAGCTTACACTGTCTGCATTCGGGGTGGTGTACCCACATCCACACAGATGTCAGATTGGGAACAGCAGCTATGCCTGTTCAGCCATTGCATCCCAATTTACATAGATGGGACTGCCTGTACGGGGATGCATGGAACACCTGTGCATCCCAGTGTGGGTAAACATGGCCCCCCATAGGCATACACTTTAGTATGCCACATGTGAACAAGGCTTTAGTAATAATTTAGCAGGAATTTTGTAAGTTATGTTGTGTTTATGTGCACTATTAATGATTTTAGTGTATGTTTAGCGAAAATATTGTTTTGATAAACATTTGCACAAATATTGCGCTGCCTTAAAAATCAGTAGCACCTTCTTTTCATTCTACTGGCCATGTGCTTTCAGAAAATGTATGCTTTGGGGGTCTTTTACAAATTATGAAAGCTGTAAGCGAAAAAGGAAAACCTCCAGATTTTCTAAGAAACTTTGACGTACCTACGATTTTTACTATTTCTCAAAGGCGCAATTTAAAATTGACAAATATTTGGTATTTATTAACGCAATGCAGGTTAAGCTTTTATATTTAGTAGGAATTTAGCAGGAATTTTGTAAAATTTGCTGTGTTTGTATCTGCTAATAATGATCTTAGTGTATTTTTAGCGAAAATATTGTTTGGTAAACATTTGCGCAAATATCGTGAAGCCTTAAAAATCAATAGCACCTTCTTTTTATTCTACTGGTCCTATGCTTTCAGAAGATATATGTTTGGGGGGTCTTTCACAAATTCTGAATACTGTAAGGGAAAAATGAAAACCTTCAGATTTTTTGAGAAATTTGTATATTTACATTTTTGCGTATGTTCGATTTTAACCATTTTGCAAAAAGGCGCAATGTAAAAATTACAAATATTTGTTATATATTAACTCCATACAGGTTAAGCTTTTATATTTAGTTGGAATTTAGCAGGAATTTTGTAAAATTAGCTGTTTTTTTATCTGCTAATAAAGGTTTTAGTGTGTTTTTAGCAAAAATACTATTTTGATAAACATTGGTGCAAATACCGTGGGGCCTAAAAAATCAATAGCACCTTCTTTTTATTCCAGAGGTCATATGCCTTCAGAAAATATATGGTTTGGTGGGTCTGTTACAAACTCTGAAAGCTGTACGTGAAAAATGAAAACCTCCAGATTTTTAGAGACATTTTTGGGTACGTTCGATTTTCACCATTTTGCAAAAAGGCGCAATTTTAATTTTACAAATATTTGTTATTTATTAACTCCATACAGGTTAAGCTTTTATATTTAGTAGGGATTTAGGAGGAATTTTGTAAAATTAGAGGTGTTTTTATACTGCGGGGTCTAAAAAATCAGTAGCACCTTCTTTTTATTCTAGAGGCCATATGCTTTCAGAAAATATATGGTTTTGGGGGTCTTTCACAAATTCTGAAAGCTGTAAGGAAAAAATGAAACCCTTCAGATTTTTAGAGAAATTTGGATATTTACATTTTTGTTTACGTTCGATTTTCACCATTTTGCAAAAAGGCGCAATGTAAAAATTAAAATTTTTTGTTTTTTAATAACTCTACACAGGTTAAGCTTTTATATTTAGTAAGGATTTAGCTGGGATTTTGTGAAATTAGCAGTGTTGTTATCTGCTAATAATGGTTTTAGTGTATTTTTTGCGAATATATTGATTTGATAAACATTTGCGCAAATACCGCGGGGTCTAAAAAATCAGTAGCACCTTCTTTTTATTCTAGAGGTCATATTCTTTCAGAAAATATATGGTTTTGGGAGTCTTTCACAAATCCTGAAAAAGCTATAAGGGAAAAATTAAAACCTTCAAATTTTTAGAGAACTTTTTTCGATTTTTAGAGAAATTTGGATATTTACACTTTTGCGTCTGTTCAATTTTCACCATTTTGCAATGGTGGTGCAATTTAAAATTTAACAAATATTTGTTATTCATTAACTCAATACAGATTAAGCTTTTATATTTAGTAGGAATTTTTGTCAAATTTGCTGTGTATTTATCTGCTAATCATGATTTTAGTAGATTTTTAGCAAAAATATTGTTTTGATAAACATCTGCGCAAATTTTGTGGGACCTAAGAAATCAGTAGCACCTCTTTTACAAACTCTGAAAGCTATAAGTGAAAAATAAAAAAGCATAGGAAAAATTGCAAAAATGGTCTGGCCACCTGAGTGTACAAAATGGAGCAAAGGCCTGGCAGCAAAAGGGTTAATAAGAGCATTATTATTGGCTCTGTCACACCAAAGTTCAACAGGTACTTTTCTTGGTTCTTAGTATCACAAGTTCCATTGTAAAGTAACAATCAGTTGTTTTCCCTAGTCACTGATTCCAGGGACTAAAAACTTGAACTGTAGTGTTGCTGACTTTCACACAGGCAAAACAAAAACTTGAAACATGACTCAGCCTTTCGCAGGAGACTGAGGCTATTTTCCTCACACATGGAGGACAAGGCATACTGGCAATAAGCCAATATGTCGCTTTTCAGGGCATTTCCTGCAACTGCTGGAATCAACGGCACAGTCTAGTAGCAAATAGCACAGGCAGGAGTGTCCCCACAGCAGGATTTTTTTCATGTGAAGTACTACTTCCTGTGGAACAAACACAGCTAAACTGAGCTACATAGCTGTGTTCCAGGCTGACTTGAGAACAAGAACGGCTTGTGGCATCACCAGTAGTAACGGGGATCCGGCAGTTGAATTGGCTTCCCGGATGATCCAATGGTAGTGATGTAATGCTGTAAATCAGCTTGGTTAGGACTTCTGATAATAGCAAAGTCTGGGTAATTGTGGCGACCATAGTCCCCAGATTTGCAAGATAGTAGTATGCTTTCAGCATACCCGGAAAGGAATTCTTGATGCATTATGATAGGAATAAGCACAACACTGACTCCCAGTAAAAGCGGGCTGCGAGCACAGATTGAACATGTTATTCATAACTTTTCTTCTTTCTGGAAGAGTATAAATATTGCAGCAGGTACTTTATTCAATACAGGACCAGCAATTCCCACTGGCAACTAGACATGTGCATTTGTTATTGTCCGAATGCACTTTCGTCCAAATTTCAGGGATTGTCGCGTTCGTTTTAACAAAATGATAACAAACGCACAGAATCCGAAACCCAAAACTTCCAAAATAAAAATTGATTTATTTTCGTATCCATTATATTTTTGTATTCTAATGTTGTTTGACTAGTAATAATAATTAATAATTATAATTATTACTAGTCAAACAACATTAGAATTCTACTATAGCTTGTGGGCAGGGCATTCGACTGGAAATGTACGATCGCGGCGTCATACAGTTTAGCTGCTTCGTCGAATCTTCTTAGAACATTTGACAGACACCATAAGCCTTCAACTGACACATTTGACCTTAATTAATTTGGATTTTCATACACCTGCATTTTTTAACAAAACAAAATAAATAAAAACGAATTTCGGGAGTAATTAAATAAATGTATTTTTCGGACGAAACCGAAATTCCGAAACAAAATATTTCAATGTGCACGTCTACTGGGAACAAGTGTCACGGCCATTACTATGTGACAATGGCTATAACCACAGCAAACTTAGATATCTTCACAAACATGCACATCTCAGAAGAAAAAAACAGTTAACACTTTTCTGCACATTCTTTATCCCAGTTTGGTTTACCAGCTTCAGACATCAGTGTGGCAAGACACGGGATCAACTCTTACCACTGCCCCAGGATGAATGGGCATGCCTAGCCCGACGAATGGAAACAGAGGGTCTACAGTCCTCAGTTGCAGCCTCACCTGTAGTAGCGATAGATGCAGGCACTACTTGGTCGGGGCCACAGGTGGCTGCAAAGGACTCACAATGAACAGTGGCAGTGGGAACTAACACTTTCACTGCATGGGCGGTGGTGCTGGCAGGTGTGACAGCCTCAGACAAGGCAGGATCGATGCCCGGTGCAAAGACTTTCCAGTCTGAGATGGAGATTCCCAGATGTGGCATGCTTTCTTCTCTGTCTCGCAGCACGTGGACCCAACTATGAAATAAAGAGTAGTGCTGCGCTGTAATCCATAAAACAATACGGTAAAATAGTGCAAATGTGCAAAATAAAGTGACTAAGTGCAAAATGCCAAATACACGTAGATAGAGGCGATGCCTGTAGCAGATCAACAATAGGTGTCCTTAATTGCTGATAGAAGCTAAAGGCATACAGTAAGGAAAGATATCACATACTGCCCTAATTCTTCTCAGGTGAAAGCAATAATAATTTCAAGCATCACAAAAAGTCCATATAAATACTGTATACATGCGGAATCTTTTTTTCATACAATGTAAACAAATGAACTAAAGTGCTAATATAACGTGGTAGTCTTTTATATAAAGTGCAGGGTAAATGGTGACTGTATATCTTTAGTCAGGCATGTACTGGCCATCGGGACTACTGGGAGTTTCCCGGTGGGCCGATGGCTCAGTGGGCCAGCTTCAGTGACAGCGGACCGCTACCCCTCTGCTCCTCTGTCTCCCCCTCCCCGCCGCGCTCCCCTCCTCTCCCTGCCTAGTTATGAAGCGGACTGAATAATGACATGCTCCTCGGGAGTCGGCACTGAGAAGCTCATCATACGATCCGGAAGGGGGGCTCAGGGCAGCCACACACAGCTGTGACATAAGCTTTCTCTGCACTTGTTCTCCTGCTCTTTTCTTTCCCCACTCTCCATCCTGTCTGCTGCCGTGGAGAATCTAGATGGAGAGCAGGAAAGGAAAGAGCAGGAGAACGAGTGCCGAGGAAGCTTATGTCACAGCTGTGTGTGGCTGCCCTGAGCCCTCCTTCCGGATCGTATGATTAGCTTCTCAGTGCCGACTCCCGAGGAGCATGTCATTATTCAGTCCGCTTCATAACTAGGCAGGGAGAGGACGTGAGCACTGCGGGAGGACCAGAGCAGCATGGGGGGGGATAGAGGAGCATGGAGGATCAGAGCTGCATGGGGAATAGAGGAGCATGGGGACCTGAGCAGCAAAGGGGGGAAGGGGAATAGAGGAGCATAAGGGGTCTGACCAGAGCAGCATGGGGGGAATAGAGGAGTATAGGGACCTGAGCAGCATGGGGGAAGGGGAATAGAGGAGCATGGGGGACCAGAGCAGCATGGGGATGAATAGAGGAGCATGGGGACTTGAGCAGCATGGGAGGAAGGGGAATAGTGGAGCATGGGGGACCAGAGCAGCATGGGGGGAACAGAGGAGCATTGGGACCTGAGCAGCATGGGGGGAAGGGGAATAGAGGAGCATAGGGGACCAGAGCAGCATGGGGGGAATAGAGGAGCATGGGGACCTGAGCAGCAAAGGGGGAAGGGGAAGAGAGGAGCATGGGGGACCAGAGCAGCATGGTGGGGAATAGAGGAGCATGGGGACCAGAGCAGCATTGGGGGGGAGAGGAGCATGGGGGGACCAGCACAGCACATGGAGGACCATAGGAGCAGGTGGGGGACCAGCGGAGCACATGGGGGACCAGCGCAGCACGCGGGTGACCAGCGGAGCACATGGGGGACCAGCGCAGCACATGGGGACCAGCGGAGCAGATGGGGGACAGCGCAGCATGGGGGAAAAATAGAGGAGCATGGGGACCAGAGCAGCATGGGGGGGAATAGAGGAGCATGGGGGGACCAGCGAAGCATGGGGGGACCAAAGAAGCACAGGGGTACCAGAGCAGCCTGGGGGAAACAGAAGATCAGGAGAGGAATGCAGAAGCATGTGGGGGACCAGAGAAGCATGTGGGGGACCAGAGAAGTGGGGGGGGTACCAGAGGAGCACAGGGGGGACCAGAGAAGCAGGAGGGTACAGAGGAGCATGTGGGGGAACAGAGAAGCATGGGGAGGACCAGAGGAGCACAGGGGGGGCAGAAGAGCATGGGGGGACCAAAAGGAGCATGGGGGAGGGGACAGACAGCTGACTCAACAGCTATGGCCTGGGAGTTTCTCACTTCTGCCTAATCTTGTCCCATTAGGGGGGGCAACAAACTGATTCTTTGCCCCGGGTGAAATAATGACTAACTTCCCCACCGGTACCAGCCGTTCTACTCTAATAAAGTAGAACGGCCAATGGCTAGTGAAGGGGGAGGGGGGGCTTGGGTGGCCATCGGGGTTGGCCGGCTGGGGGGGGGTGGGTTTGTCCGGCCAGCATGGGAGAAACCTGTTAAAGTGGGCCGGTCTGGATGAAGTCCAGGGCCAAATTTTTGTCCCAATCCAGCCCTGTCTTTAGTGCCAAAGAATCTGGTAAAGTGCTGGTGACCACTCTCTTGAAAGGAGTGAAAATAACTGGTGTGACTTCCTGTGTTCAGTGCATCGTGGTGTATAGGTTAGGTGTCCCCTTACCTTACTGCTGTAAGGTAACAGCATATAAATATATCTTTATGGATGACCAATATATTCCTTGTGGATCTAGATATCTGACGGTCTCCCAGTCTGGCGTCTCCGGATCTGCTGATATGTATCTGTGTCTGCAATCAGCCTCGTAAGTGGGCGTGGGGAGATGTGGGAAGAGGAACAGGAGGGATGCTCGATAGTATAGTATTTTAGAAGATTTATTGGTAACAGCAAAATCAAACAAGGTACTCACATTTAAAATAAGTGGAACAGACAAACAAGAAAACGAGCAGAAAGCTCACCGGCGTCACTTCCGGTGACTAACGTCTCGATGTGTGTTCATCACAGTCACGTGACTTTATCAGGGGATCACTATTGGCACTGGAAGTGTCTTTATATATGCATGTTGATTCATATGTATGGCGGCCATTTTCCCGTAGCTCGGGTTGCCGGAAATAGGGCGGCAGCCATTTTCTTATAGATATCTGGCCGTAATAAGTAAACAGTCTGTATTTTATAGTCAAAAAAGACCTTCTTATAATGGCGGCTAAAGCTGTATAAGCAATGGGTGTCTCACGGCCATTATACCGGAGTTCAATATATTAATTTACATGGCGGTCATATTCTAAATGGCTAACAAAAGCTAATACATGGAAAATTATAATAAAGGAGGTAAATGTCAGGCGAGGTGGTTAAAAGATATATATATATATATATATATATATATATATATATATATATATATATACACAGTATCTCCCAAAAGTGAGTACACCCCTCAAATTTTTGTAAATATTTTATTATATCTTTTAATGTGACATCACTGAAGAAATGCCACTTTGCTTCAATGTAAAGTAGTGAGTGTACAGCTTGCATAACAGTGTAAAGTTGCTGACCGCTCAAAATAACTCAACACACAGCCATTAATGTCTAAACCACTGGAAACAAAAGTGAGTACACCCCTAAGTGAAAATGTCAAAATTGGGCCCAAAGTGTCAATATTTTGTGTGGCCACCATTATTTTGCCAGCACTGTCTTAACCCTCTTGGACATGGAGTTCACCAGAGCTTCACAGGTTGCCACTGGAGTCCTCTTCCACACCTCCATGATAACATCACGGAGCTGGTGGATGTTGGAGACCTTGCGCTCCTCTACCTTCCATTTGAGGATGCCCTACAGATGCTCAATAGGGTTTAGGTCTGGCCAGTCCATCACTTTTACCCTCAGCTTCTTTAGTAAGGCAGCGGTCATCTTGGAGGTGTGTTTGGGGTGATTATCATGTTGGAATACTGCCCTGCGACCCAGTCTCCAATGGGAGGGGATCATGCTCTGCTTCAGTATGTCACAGTACATGTTGGCATTCATGGTTCCCTCAAAGAACTGTAGCTCCCCAGTGCAGGCAGTACTTATGCAGCCCCAGACCATGACACTCCCACCACCATGCTTGACTGTATATAAGACACACTTGTCTTTGTACTCCTCACCTGGTTGCCGCCACACACACTTGACACCATCTGAACTAAATAAGTTTATCTTGGTCTCATCAGACCACAGGACAAGGTTCCAGTAATCCATGTCCTTAGTCTGATTGACTTCAGCAAACTGTTTGCAGGCTTTCTTGTGCATCATCATCAGAGGCTTCCTCAACCTCTGCAGCAATGCTGGCAGCACTCATACGTCTATTTCCCAAAGACAACCTCTGGATATGACACCGAGCACGTGCACTCAACTTCTTTGGTCGACCATGGTGAAACCTGTTCTGAGTGGAACCTGTCCTGTTAAACCGCTGTATGGTCTTAGCCACTGTGCTTCAGCTCAGTTTCAGAATCTTGGCAAACTTCTTATAGCCTAGACCATCTTTATGTGGAGCAACAATGCTTTTTTTCAGATCCCCAGAGAGTTCTTTGTCATGAGGTGCCATGTTGAACTTTCAGTGACTAATATGAGAGAGTGAGAGCGATAACACCAAATTTAACACACCTGCTCCCCATTCACACCTGAGACCTTGTAACACGAGTCACATGACAATGGGGAGGGAGAATGGTAATTTGGGCCCAATTTGGACATTTTCACTTAGGGGTGTACTCACTTTTGTTGCCAGGGGTTTAGACATTAATGGCTGTGTATTGAGTTATTTTGAGGGGAGAGCAAATTTACACTTTTATATAAGCTGTACACTCACTACTTTACATTGTAGCAAAGTGTAATTTCTTCAGTGTTGTCACATGAAAAGATAGAATAAGATAAAATAAAATATTTACAGAAGTGTGAGGGGTGCACTCACTTTTGTGAGATACTCTATATATCAAAACATATATATATATAAAATCAATAAATCTTAATCTTAAAAGTGTGTGATACCTAGGTTGGTATAACACACATTAAAACAAAAAATGCTGATTGCGATCTGGAAAAATCACACAAGTACAATATAAATATACAGGCAATTGAAATAATAATAAATAAAAAAAAAAAAAAAATATATATATATATATATATATATATATATATATATATATATATATATATATATATATATAGTATGTATGCAAGTACGTAAGTATGTAAGTATGCACCGGAAGTGGCATCGGTAGATACATATAATCTGCATGAGGATAGGTGCAGGGAAGAGAGAGAAGAGAAACAATATAAAAAATATATAATATATAATAAATGTTAAAATATATCAAAATCCTAAAAATTGCTAATAAAACAATTGAGATCAAATTCTATGTTAAGGCCCCGAGGTGCGAAAGTGTCTAGCATAAAAATCAACTTTGATTCTAGTTGACTTAATTTTCTCACTTTATGGCCCCCACGCCAATGTCTCACATAGGGTTCTATTCCCCAAAACTTCAATTGGGTAGGATCTTTGTTGTGACATATGGCAAAATGTTTGGATACGCTGTGCTTGTCAAACCCTTTTAAAATATTTTGTACATGCGTATTTTAAGGGGTCTCTTGGTCTGCCTTATATATTGTAGCCCACAACTGCACTCCAGGGCATATACTGCTCCCTCTGTGTTGCAGCAAATGAACTCATTAATCTCATAGGTATTTCCTGTACTTGTGGAGGTAAAATTAATTTTCTTTTCGTTTGGGCGTTTTGCTTTGACGCACATGAAGCATCGTTTACAGGGATAAAATCCTTTGCTGGTAAAGAAAGTCAAGCCTCTACCTGGAGGGTCAGGGATGCTCTTTACAATTTTGTTGCAGATAGTGGGGGCTCTTCTGTATACACATTTTGAAAGAATTGGGAGAATATCTTGTAGATGTCTATCGGCCAATAGGATGCACCAATGTTGTTTAATGATTTTTTCAATTTGCTTATGTTGAGTACTGTAATCAAAGATAATCGGTATCATGTCTTTTGAGACTTCATGTTTTTTCTTATCTCTAATCAGTTCACCACGATCCATGTCTGCAACTTCTGCTATTTTTCTATTAATGAACTTGTTATCGTAACCTTTTTCTATAAATCTGTGTCCCATACTTTCAGCTTGGGCCATAAAGGAATCTTTAATTTAAGGACTAGCCTCGTTTTGAGATTTTGGTGTTTACAAGTTTAAAAAAGTTTTTTTTGCTAGAAAATTACTTAGAACCCCCAAACATTTTATATTGTTTTTTTTCTAACACCCTAGAGAATAAAATGGTGGTCATTGCAATACTTTTTTTCACACAGTATTTGCGCAGCGGCCTTACAAGCGCACTTTTTTTGGAAAAAATTCACCTTTTTGAATACAAAAATAAGACAACAGTAAAGTTAGCCCAATTTGTTTATATTGTGAAAAATAATGTTATGCCGAGTAAATTGATACCCAACATGTCACGCTTCAAAATTGTGCCCGCTCGTGGAATGGCGTCAAACTTTTACCCTTAAAAATCTCCATAGGCGAAATTTAAAAAATTCTACAGGTTGCATGTTTTGAGTTATAGAGGAGGTCTAGGGCTAGAGTTATTGCTCTCACTCTAACAATCGCGGCAATACCTCACATGTTTGGTTTGACCACCGTTTTCATATGCGGGCGCTACTCACGTATATGTTCGCTTCTGCGCTCAAGCTCGTCGGGACGGGACGCTTTAAAAAAAAAAAAATTTCTTATTTATTTGACTTGATTTTATTTATTTTTTCACTGTTTAAAAAAAAAGAAAATGTGTCACTTTTATTCCTATTACAAGGAATGTAAACATCCCTTGTAATAGAAAAAAAGCATGACAGGTCCTCTTAAATATGAGATCTGGGGTCAAAAAGAGCCAAGATCTCATATTTAAGAGGACTATAAATAGTGTGGCAGCAGCTGCTGCCATTACCGAGATATCCATCTTCAAACTGCCGACGTATATGTACATGAGCCGGTCGGTAAGTGGTTAAGGGTACAGTTCTGCTTTAAGCGCATTATTTGTCCTTTTGGTATATAGTACAACCAATTTTTATGGTGACAGCTCTCAAGTGGCAAATAACTGTTTCTGTCTATGTTTTTAAAATGTGTACTGGAAATAAGATCATGATCTTCTTGTAGGATCTCTAAATCCAAGAATGTGATCTTTTTATCACTATTCTCCCAAGACAGCTTTATATTTCTATCGTTTTCATTTAGTTCCTCAAGAAAATTAGATAGATGTTCTTGTTCACCCTGCCATAGGATAAAAATGTCGTCACTGTATCTTTTGAAGATAAACAGTCCTTCTGAAGAGTTGGAAAAGATTTTCTCTTCTTCCCATTTTGCCATAAAGAGGCCTGCCACGCTGGGAGCAAACTTTGCTCCCATAGCGACTCCCGTTTTCTGATAATAATAGTTACGATTGTACCAAAAATAGCTGTTTTTTAGGCAAAAGTCAAGTGAGTACACCCCACATTTTTGTAAATATTTTATTATATTTTATTATATCTTTTCATGTGACAACACTGAAGAGATGACATTTTGCTACAATGTAAAGTAGTGAGTATACAGCTTGTACAACAGTGTAAATTTGCTGTCCTCTCAAAATAACTCAACACACAGCCATTAATGTCTAAACCGCTGGCAACAAAAATGAGTACACCCCTAAGTAAACATGTCCAAATTGGGCCCAGTTAGCCATTTTCCCTCCCCGATGTCATGTGACTCATTAGTGTTACAAGGTCCCAGGTGTGAATGGGGAGCAGGTGTGGCACCTCATGGCAAAGAACTCTCTGAGGATCCGAAAAAAAGAATTGTTGCTCTACATAAAGATGGCCTAGGCTATAAGAAGGTTGCCAGGACCTTGAAACTGAGCTGCAGCACGGTGGCCAAGACCATACAGCAGTTTAACAGGACAGGTTCCAGATATATGAGTCTTGCCAGCATTGCTGCAGAGGTTGCATGGGAGGGGGGATCAGCCTATCAGTGCTCAGACCATACGCCGCACACTGCATCAAATTGGTCTGCATGGCTGTCGTCCCGGAAGGAAGCCTCTTCTAAAGATGATGCACAAGAAAGTTTGCGGAAGACAAGCAGAGTAAGGACATGGATTACTAGAACCATGTCCTGTGGTCTGGTATCAAGAGTGTGTGGCGACAACTAGATGAAGAGTACAAAGCCAAATGTGTCTTGCCTACAGTCAAGCATTGTGGTGGGAGTGTCATGGTCTGGGGCTGCATGAATGCTGCTGGCACTGGGGAGCTACAGTTCATTAGGGAACAATGAATGCCAACATGTACTGTGACATACTGAAGCAGAGCATGATCCCCTCCCTTCAGAGACTGGGCCGCAGGGCAGTATTCCAACATGATAACGAGGTTATCTAAGGTTAAACCTATTTTCTTCTAATCTTAATGAGCAGCCACATGTCTTATTAAACTCCCTTCCACTGAAAAGTTTTATCCCTATTGTGGGGTCACCAGTATGGTATTTGTAAATTGAAATCATATCCTCTATCAAGCGTCTCTTCTCCAGAGGGAATAAGTTCAGTGCTCATACCTCTCTTCATAACTAATATCCTCCAGTCCCTTTATTAGCTTTGTTGCCCTTCTCTGTACTCGCTCCATTTCCAGTACATCCTTCCTGAGGACCGGTGCCCAGAACTGGACAGCATACTCCAGGTGAGGCCAGACCAGAGTTTTGTAGATTGGGAGAAATATCACTTTATCTTTTCAGTTAATCCCTTTTTTAATGCATGCCAATATTCTGTTTGATTTGTTAGCAGCAGCTTGGCATTGCATGCCATTGCTGAGCCTATCATCTACTAGGACCCGCAGGTCCTTTTCCATCCTTGATTCCCCCAGAAGTTCTCCCCCTCAGTGAGTAGATTGCATTCATATTTTTGCCACCCAAATGCATTATTTTACATTTTTCCACATTGAACCTCATTTGCCATGTAGTTGACCACCCCATAAATTTTTTCAGATCTTCTTGCAAGGTTTCCACATCTTGCGGAGAAGTTATTGCCCTGATTAGCTTAGTATCATCCGCGAATACAGAAATTCATCTGTTTACCCCATCCTCCAGTTTGGTTATGAATTAAATAGGATTGGTCCTAGCACAAAACCCTTGGGCACCGCATTTTCCACCTCTGACCACTCCGAGTACTCCCCATTTATCACCATCCTCTGAACTCGCCCTTGTAGCCAGGTTTCGATCTATGTACTCACCCTATGGTCTATGCCAATGGACCTTACTTTGTACAGTAAACGTTTATGGGGAACTGCGTCAAATGCTTTTGCAAAATCCAGATACACCATGTCTACGGGTCTTCCTTTATCTAGATGGCAGCTCACCTCCTCATAGAATGTTAATAGATTGGTTTGGCAAGAACCATTCTTCATGAATCCATGCTGATTACTGATAATGATACCGTTTTCATTACTAAAATCTTGTATATAGTCCCTTATCAACCCCTCCAAGAGCTTACATACTATTGATGTTAGGCTAACTGGTCTGTAACTCCCAGGGATGTATTTTGGCCCTTTTTTAAATATCAGTGCTACATTGGCTTTTCTCCAATCAGCTGGTACCATTCCAGTCAGTAGACTATCAGTAAAAATTAGGAACAATGGTCTGGCAATTACTTGACTGAGTTACCTAAGGACCCTCGGGTGCAAGCCATCTGGTCCCGGTGACTTATTACTGTTAAGTTTTCCAAGCCTATTTCTAATACTGTCCTCTGTTAGCCATGAGGGTGCTTCCCGTGATCTGTCATGAGGATAAACACTGCAGTTTTGGTTACTGAAGCCCACCCGATTCCCTCGTGAAGACTGAGAAGAATACATTCAATACCTTCACCATCTCTCCATCCTTTGTAACCAGATTTCCTTCCTCATTCTTTATGGGGCTAATATGGTCTGTCCTCCCTTTTTTACTATTTATATACTTAAAAAATGTATTGGGATTTGTTTTGCTCTCCTCCGCTATGTGTCTTTTGTGTTCTATCTTAGCCGCCCTTATCGCACCCTTACATTTCTTGTTGCATTCTTTGTAAAGTCTGAATGCTGATGATGATCCCTCAGCCTATGATCAGGTCTATATTGTTGGTAATCAGTAGATCTAGTAACGCTTTCTTTCTAGTTGGAGCATCTACCATCTGATCCATGAAATTGTCCTGCAAGACATTTAGGAACTGGCGAGCCTTAGATGAATGCACGGTTCCTTCCACCCACTCTATGTCTGGATAATTAAAAACCCCCATTATGATGACACTTCCCATCCTTGCTGCTAATCCAAATAGGGTCCGTCTCCCCTTCCTCCCTCAGGTTGGGGGGCCTATAGCATACTTCCAATATTATTTTTCCCTTAGTTTCATCCCTTTGGAGCGCTACCCATAAGGATTCCACCTCCTCCCTAGCGCCCTTAGTGATGTTATCTCTCACATTCACTTGTACATTATTCTTAATATACAGGCATACCTCTCCCCCTTTTTTACCCTCTCTATCCCTGCGATAAAGGGGATAGCCTTGAATGGTTGCCATCATCATGCATACTATATTATTGATTTTTTGAACTAATATGTGATCTATGTTATAGAAAAATGACATAATTCTGTATTTGACATAAAGCCTTTGAAGAAGGACAATCCAGTTCGAAACATGTCAGGCGTCATATATGGCATTTGTCTATGCTAGCCCACCACATGTACCCAGGGCAGCTAAGTCTCATGCGCATTATGTATTTTAACCTTGTTCAACTTTATACAATTTGATATTTTTATGTCATTGTACTTACCTTTACTTATTCTGTATAATAAATATTGATTTTTTCTATTACATTTGGTCTGTCAATTAAAGTCCCGAGGGGTCATACCGTGCCGTTCTTGAATGGTTGCCAGCCAATCATGAGAGCTGCTGAAGCAAGTCTCTGAAATTCCCACAAAATCTAAATCCTCCTTGTACAACAGTATCTCTAGTTCTCCTATCTTGTCCACCAGGATCCTGGCATTGGTAAACATGCCACGTAGTTTAGACCGGTCACATATTGTCCTCTTATAGGGTGTTCCGAGATTGCAAATAGGACTTGTTACTATACTTACCTCGGGTTTATGTGCTTTAGTCAACCTACCACTAATGCCCCCAATACTACCCTCTGGAATATGTCTCTATCTCTGGACCCTCCCCCCATCGCCTAGTTCAAAAGCCCCTCTAACTTTTCGGCCATCTTCACTCCCAGCAGATCTACACCCTCCTCATTTAGGTGCAGTCCGTACCTTCTATAGAACTGGTGACTGACTGAAAAGTCAGCCCAGTTCTCCAGGAACCCAAACCCCTCCTTACTACACCAGCTCCTCAGCCACTTCCTTACTTCCCTAATCTTCCTCTCCCTTTCTGATGTGGCTCGAGGTACCGGTAGTATTTCTGAGAATATTATTATTAAACAGTGTGATTTTTACTGCACTTCTGTCTCGGTCTGATTCATGGTTCCTGACAGTAGGCGAAGGCTATGAATTCAGAAGATGCAGTTAATCCACTTGGTAATATTTTTTCCAGATTGGATGAGCAGGATCACCGCATGGATCAGTTTGCCACAGCATTACAGATGCTCCTAGGTCACATGGCACCAGGAATCTCCCCCCTGTGTTGCAGGCAGTCCCTGCTGCTGGACCAGTCTCTGTGCAGGCACCCGCCTCAAGTATTACCTCTTAAAGAGGTATGTCTGGTTCTGCTCTGTTTCCCCAGCGATTTGGGGGTGATCCAGTTCAATGCAGAGAGTTTCTCAACCAGGTTGAGATAGACTTTGAGATGCTGCCACAGGCATTTCCCACGGACAGAAGCAAAGTAGGTTTCATGATATCTTTGCTTTCTGAGAGAGCCTTGGCCTGGGCAAACCCTCTATGGGAGACGCCAAAACTCATTGTCCTGAGTTACCCAGAATTTGTGGCTTCCTTCAAAAGTGTATTTGACATTCCAGCAGGCTCCGCTTCTGCTGCCAAGAGCCTCATGTCCAACAAACAGAGTATGAGAACCGTTGCCGATTATGCCAATGAATTCCATACTCTAGCAGCAGAGGTTGCTTGGAACAATGAGGCCCTCATGGCTACCTTTTCTCACGGTCTTTCGGATTCCATCAAAGATGAGATAGCAGCCCAAGATATACCCACTGAGCTGGAGAAGTTGATCACGTTTGCCATCCTCATTGACTCCAGACTCAGAGAAAGACTCTCTTTTAAGGAGCGCTTGTGGAAGCCCCCTGTACATTTGTCTCTGAGCTTTGCAGTCCCACCCTTGCCTCCCTCACCTCCCATGCCTCCTGGTACAGAGTCAGACAGTGAAGTGGAACCCATGCAGTTGGGCTTTACACGTCTCTCTGCGGATGAGAAAACCCTTAGGAGGAGGGAGAGACTGTGCCTTTATTGTTGCCAGGCAGGTCACTCTTTGAAGTCTTGTCCTACCCGTACATGGAATGCCCGAACCTTGAGGTCCTGCAGGGGACAGACTTTAGGTGGCATTGTTTCGTCCCCAGCTATCCAGAAGGATAAGCCCCTGGTTCCAGTTACCCTTTCTTGGTCTGAGTCGTCCATCGAGATACAGGCTCTAATCGACTCTTGGGCTGCAGGCCTGTTCATTGATGCTGCCTTTGTATCTAAGCACTTGATTCTGCTGCAGCTTCATGCCACTCCACTTGTCATTGAGCCTCTTGATGAGAGACCTCTACAGCCTGCCCATGTGACTCATCAGACTGTTCTATTGACCATGGCCGTAGGGGCTCTTCACTATGAGATAATCCAATTCCATGTAATTTCCTCACCTACGTTTCCAGTGGTTATTGGTTATCCTTGGTTACAGAGGTACAACCCCTCTTTTGATTGACTTTGTGCTGAGGTTCTTTCCTTTTCACCACAATACAGCAAGACATGTTTTCAGAATGTGACTAAGGTCCTGTGCACCTCTTTACTTTCCTCCCTGCCGGAGTGTTTAGCGATGTCTTTGACAAAGGTCAAGCCGGTAGTTTGCCTCCACAACGGTCGTACGATTGCGCAATTGACCTTCAACCTGGTGCCATGCCCCCTCGTGGCCAGGTTTACCCTTTGTCAGTCTCAGAGGACAAGGCCATGGAGGAGTATGTTGCAGATGCACTTTCTCGAGGATTCATCTGCAAATCCTCGTCTCCTGCTGGTGCTGGTTTCTTCTTTGTGAAAAAGAAGAGTGGTGAACAGATTCCTTGTGTTGATTATAGGGGTCTCAATTGTTTCACATTAAAAAATGCTTATCCAATTCCGTTGATTACGGAGTTATTTGACTGCCTCAAGGGAGCAATGGTTTTCACAAAGCTTGATTTGAGAGGGGCATACAATCTTGTGAGAATCAAGGAGGGCGATGAATGGAAAACTGCGTTTAATACCAAAACAGGCCATTATGAGTACCTCATAATGCCATTTGGCCTTTGCAATGCTCCGACAGTTTTCCAGGAATTTATCAACAATGTCCTTCAAGATTTGTTGCAGCTATGTGTGGTGGTTTATCTCAACGATATCCTCATATTTTACACAGATGTCTGTTGTGTGCTTCAGAGGCTGAGAGAAAACAATCTGTATTGTAAATTTGAGAAGTGCGAGTTCCATCGTGAACAGGTTAAATTCCTGGGTTATGTCATTTCCACTGCTGGTTTTTCGATGAACCCAGAGAAACTTTCTGCAGTCCTACAGTGGCCGACCCGTGGGTTTACGCCCTCTTCAACGTTTTCTTGGCTTTGCCAATTATTATCGGAAGTTTATTCGTAACTTCTCGTCTCTGGTCAAGCCCCTGACTGATATGACCAGAAAGGACAGTAACCCACGCAGTTGGTCTCCGGAATCCATTAAGGCCTTTCAGAGTCTCAAGGCTGCCTTTGTTTCGGCTCCTGTGTTGGCACATCCTGATCATACGTTACCATTTATCCTTGAGGTTGATGCTTCTGAGACTGGAGTTGGCGCCTTTCTGTCTCAACGTCCTACCTCTGAGAGTGCTATGCATCCTGGTAGCTACTTTTCCAAGAAATTGTCACCTGCAGAATGCAATTATGAGATTGGAGACAGAGAGTTGTTAGCGATCATTTTAGCCCCTAAAGAATGGAGGCATCTCCTTGAAGGTACCACTCTGGTGGTTCTCATTCTGACTGATGATAAGAATCTCATATTATTGTCTAAGGGTAAACGCCTCTCTCCCAGAAGGGCGCGATGGGCTCTCATCTTGTCAAGTTTCAATTACATTCTAACCCGGTACTAAGAATGTAAGGGCTAATGCTTTATCGCAACAGTTTTCCTCCTCTTCCAAACTGGAATCGGTTCCTGTTCCTGGGATTCCTCCTGATCGTATTCTGGCTACGGTTCTTCTTTGGGTGACAAACCAGTCTCACTTCTCCTTTGGGTGACAAAATTATTGCCGCTCAGAACCATGTTCCTTCTGAGAAACCTTGTGACCGCTGCTTTGTCCCTGAGAGTCTCCGTACTGCCATTCTCCCGACTTACCATTCTCCCAAGGCTGCTGGCCACCCAGGGAAGAATCAACTCTTTTGGGCCATTTCCCAACAATTCTGGTGGCCTAGTCTACGTGCTGATGTAGCCGCCTTGATAGCTGGTTGTTCCGTGTGTGCTCAGCAAAAGACACCACAACACCTTCCAGTGGGCCTCCTACAACCCATACCCAATGGAGAGAGGCCTTGGACCCACCTGTCTATAGATTTCATTATTGAGTTACCCAACTCTCAGGGCAACACAGTTATCCTTATGGTGGTTGACCTGTTCTTGAAAATGTCACATTGTATTCCACTTAAGAAGTTGCCCACATCTAAGGAACTGGCTTCCATTTTTGCTCAGGAGATCTTTCGCTTATATGGGCTACCCAAGGTGCTCATCTCAGACAGGGGTAGTCAGTTTGTGTCCTGGTTTTGGTGAGCATTTTGTGCACTGTTGGGAATTCAGCTTTCTTTCTCCTCTGCTTATCACCCACAGACTAATGGGGCCGCAGAACGAGCCAACCAGTCCTTAGAGCAGTTTCTACGTTGCTATATTTCTGACCATCATAACAACTGGTAAGACCTCTTACCTTGGTGGAGTGCCATGAATTCTGCTTCCCGATTGTCCCCATTTATGGCAAACTATGGTTTCCAGTCTTCCAATGACTCATTTGCTTGACTCATTTGCTCCTCAGAGCATTCCTGCATTAGAAGAGCATCTCTGTGGTCACTTGGGTACAAGTCCAGGAGTCCTTGCAACATGCCAATGATAGGTACAGACTCCATGCTGACCACAGACACCTGCCTACGCCTTCCTACCAGGTTGGGGACAGGGTCTGGCTGTCATCTTTCAACCTCTGACTCCGTGTTCCCTCACTGAAGTTGACACCTCAGTTTATTGGGCCTTTCCGTATTCTCCGCAGGATTAACCCAGTGGCTTACACTTTAGACCTTCCTTTGAATATGCGTATCTCAAATGTATTTCATACCTCTTTATTAAAACCTTTGGTCTGCAACTGCTTCACCACCTCGGTGCCACATCCTCACCCAGTACAGGTTGAGAACCACGAGGAGTATGAAGTACAATCCACTGTTGAATTTCGTGGGTGCATACAGTACCTGGTTAATTGGAAAGGGTACAGTCCCGAGGAACGCTCTTGGGTCTTATCCTCGGACGTACATGCCCCTGTCCTCCTCCGTGCTTTCCATAGACATTTTCCCCTCAAACCTGGTGGTCCTCTGAGGGGGAGGGGTCGTTAAGGAGGGAGTACTGTCAGGGCTGGGCTCAGCCCTTCCTTCTCAGAGCAGGCCGCTCAGCTGTCGGTTAATTGCCTGCTGTAATCTTTCCACAGTGACTCACCTGGTGATGATATCCTATTCGTCAGTCCTGCTGGCTACTTAAGCTGCTCAGTTCAGATCTTCTCTGCCTTCGCCTTGGTCAACATATTAAGAGACTCTCTCCTGTGTTCCTGTTAAGACTTGCTTGGCTGACGTCCCTTCTGGTTCCTGATTAGGGATGGACTGAACACCCCCCCGTGCAGTTCGCACCAGAACATGCGAACAGGCAAAAAATTTGTTTGAACACGCGAACACCGTTAAAGTCTATGGGACACGAACATGAAAAATCAAAAGTGCTAATTTGAAAGGCTTATATGCATGGTATTGTCTTAAAAAGTGTTTGGGGACCTGGGTCCTGCCCCAGGGGACATGTATCAATGGAAAAAAAAGTTTTAAAAACTGACATTTTTTCGGGAGCAGTGATTTTAATAATGCTTAAAGTGAAACAATAAAAGTGTAATATTCCTTTAAATTTTGTACCTGGGGGGTGTCTATAGTATGCCTGTAAAGTGGCACATGTTTTCCATGTTTTGAACAGTCTGACAGCAAAATGACATTTCTAAAGGAAAAAAGTCATTTAAAACTACTTGCGGCTATAATGAATTGTCTGTCCGGAAATACACATAAAAGTTCATTGATAAAAACGGCATGGGATTCCCTCACAGGGGAACCCCAAACCAAAATTTAAAAAAAAATGCGTTGGGGTCCCCCTAAATTCCATACCAGGCCCTTCGGGTCTGGTATGGAAATTAAGGGGAACCCCGTGCCAAAATTTAAAAAAAATGGCGTGGGTGTCCCCCTCAAAATCCATACCAGACCCTTCAGGTCTGGTATGGATTTTAAGGGGAACCCCGTGCCAAAATTTAAAAAAAAAATGGCGTGGGGTCCCCCAAAAATCCATACCAGAGCCTTATCCGAGCATGGAACCTGGCAGGCCACAGGAAAAGAGGGAGGGACGAGAGAGCGCCCCCCCTCCTGAACCATACCAGGCCACATGCCCTCAACATTGGGAGGGTGCTTTTGGGTAGCCCCCCAAAGCACCTTGTCCCCATGTTGATGGGGAGAAGGACCTCATCCCCACAACCCTTGCCCAGTGGTTGTGGGGGTCTGCGGGTGGGGGGCTTATCGGAATCTGGACGGGTGACCCCGCCCCTCTGACAACACAGGGAAAGCCATAGGGAAGTCCCCGTGCATCAGAGGGGGGCGGGGTCACCGGGAGACCACGCCGTCCGTTATATAAGAGCTGTCACCTGAACATAAGCGTCACACAGTGGGAGACTCCCATTGAGGCGGATAGGAGGATGAAGCAGAGAAGAAGATGCCAGACGAGAAGAGCGGAGGAAGATAGAGGAAGAAGCGAGGGAAGAACAAGATGGAGGAAGAAGAAGAACACCGAAGGAAGACCAGAAGGAGATGGAAGAAGAAGTGGGAAAAGAAGAAGACATTAATAAAGGAATTGTCAAAAACCGTCTATTGTCTTTTTTAACATTTTTGACACTTTTTTTGTGAAATGGTAGGGGTACATTACCAATTCACACAGGGGGGGCCGGGATCTGGGGGTCCCCTTG
Source organism: Aquarana catesbeiana (assembly GCF_042186555.1). Classification (NCBI taxonomy): domain Eukaryota; kingdom Metazoa; phylum Chordata; class Amphibia; order Anura; family Ranidae; genus Aquarana; species Aquarana catesbeiana. The sequence continues at coordinate 125,447,287 of NC_133333.1, read as the reverse complement.
TTAAAGGGGGCTTCCAGATTCTGATAAGCCCCCCGCCCGCAGACCCCCACAACCACCGGGCAAGGGTTGTGGGGATGAGGCCCTTCTCCCCATCAACATGGGGACAAGGTGCTTTGGGGGGCTACCCCAAAGCACCCTCCCAATGTTGAGGGTATGTGGCCTGGTATGGTTCAGGAGGGGGGGAGCGTTCTCATCCCCCCTCTTTTCCTGCAGCCTGCCAGGTTGCGTGCTCGGATAAGGGTCTGGCGCGGGGTTCCCCTTAATATCCATACCAGACCCGAAGGGCCTGGTATGGAATTTGAGGGGACCCCCACGCATTTTTTTTTTTAAATTTTGGTTTAGGATTCCCCTGTGGGGGAATCCCATGCCGTTTTTAGCAATGAACTTTTTATGTGTATGGTCGGGACTGACAATTCCTTATAACCGCGAGTAGTTTTAAATGACTTTTTTTCCTTTAGAAATGTCATTTTACTGTCAGACTGTTCTAAACACGGGAAACATGCACTTTACAGGCATACTATAGACACCCCCCAGGTTCGAAATTTAAAGGAATATTACACTTTTATTGTTTTTGTTGTTTCACTTTAAGCATTATTAATATCACTGCTCCCAAAAAAACCCCCGTTTTTAAAACTTTTTTTTGCATTAATACATGTCCCCTGGGGCAGGACCCAGGGCCCCAAAAACTTTTTATGGCAATAACTTGCATATTAACCTTTAAAATTAGCACTTTTGATTTCTCCCATAGACTTTTAAAGGGTGTTTCGCAGCTTTCGAATTTGCCACGAACGCCCCAAATTGTTCGCTATTCGGCAAACAGGCGAACAGCCAATGTTCGAGTCGAACTCATCGTTCGAGTCAAAGCCCATCCCTATTCCTGATCCTGCTTGCTGTTCCACTACGCTGATTCTCCAGTTTCCTGATTTCCTGGCCTGTTCTGAAGTATGCTGATCCCTTGCTCCTTGATGTCCTGGCTTGTCTGACTATCAGTTCCGGTTACCGAACGCTGGCTATGTTTTGACCATGTTTGCTTTGTTTACCTTTTACCATTATTATTATTAAACAGTGTGATTTTTACTGCACTTCTGTCTCAGTCTGATTCATGGTTCCTGGCAGAATCTGTCTTTCCTTTCCCTTCGCTTCCCCCCCACTCTCACTGAAGGAGTTTTTCCCCTGGCAGGTAGGGGCGTCCCTCAGCTCCAGCGGTGCCCCCCACTCTCACTGAAGGAGTTTTTCCCCTGGCAGCTAGGGGCATCCCTCAGCTCCAGCGGTGCTGGTCCCTGACTGGTTTCACCAATGTCACTCAATGGAGCCTACTGATTGGGATGTTCCAGCCCAGGATCGGCCTCCCTGGCACTTTCCCCTCTAACCTTCCTGTCACCCATCTACTCTTTTCTAGTGCCTGCACCTCTGTCTCCACCTGCCTCTGTGCTGGCCCCTGCCGGCACCTGCCAGGTACGTTCCCGACCATCCTTTAGTATGGAGGGTCTTCTCAGTGCTGACAGTTGCTTCCCTAGATTCAGAACCTGGGCTTCCAGGGAAACAATGTGCTTACATTTTGCACAGCAGTATTCGCCCTCGATCAGATGATCCAGGAATGCATACATGCTGCAAGATGTATTCCAAGTCACATCTCCACACCTGCCGGGCATTGTACCCACTAATTTAATGAGGATTGGGAATTATACCGTGTCCAAATTAACTAACAACTAGCTTCCTGACACTAATACTCAACAATACACAGGCACTCAACAATACAATACACAGGTACTGACAGCCCACGTGCACTCGAAGCCCACGTGCACTTGCAGTCCACGTGTACTCGCAGTTCACATGCACTCACCGCCTACGTGTACTCACAGTTCACGTGCACTCGCAGCCCACGTGTACTCGCAGTCCATGTGCACTCGCAGCCTATGTGTACTCATAGTTCACATGCACTCGCAGTCCATGTGCACTCGCAGTCCACGTGCACTCGCAGTCCATGTGCACTCGCAGCCCACATGCACTCACAGTCCATGTGCACTCGTGTATTCACTGCCCACGTGCAATCACAATACACAAGTACACACAATACTCAGGTACTAACGATCCACACACACTACTCAGATACACACAATACACAGGTACTCACAATACACAGGTACACACAATACACAGGTACACACAATATTCAGGTACTCACAATACTCAGGTACACACAATACTCAGGTACTCACAATACTCAGGTACACACAATACTCAGGTACTCACAAACACTGTTAGTAAGGCTTTGTAGTTATACAAACTGTACACTCACTACTTTACATTGGAAGGATGGAAGAGTCTTGAGAAAGAGGTGGAGGAATTCATGGATAGGAACAGAAGGATGGAACAGGCTGGGGCGTTTGGAGATGGAGGAATCCATGGATAGGAACAGAAGGATAGAAAAGGCTGGGGATGGAGGTGGAGGAATCTATGGACAGGAACAGAAGGATAGAAGAGGCTGGGGATAAAGATGGAGGAATCCATGGACAGAACCAGAAGGATGGAAGAGGCTGGAGATGGAGGAATCCATGGATAGGAACAGAAGGATGGAAGAGGCTGGGGTTGGAGATGGAGGAATCCATGGATAGGAACAGAAGGATGGAAGAGTTCAAAGATAAAATGGTGGTGGTGAGGGGGGGACTGAAGGATGGAAGAATCAAAGGGAGGATGTTAGAGGAAAGGGAAGTTAGGGATGTTAGGGAAGATGGTCATCACGGAGTCCTGCAGGTGAGGAATATCATAGGTAGAGGATCCCCTGTGCTGTGTACATGGCAGGGTTGGTGGTGTGATGTTCTCCTCCTGGAGTCCAAGGTTGGGGATGACATAGTGCTTTCTGTATAAACTTATACAGTTCCACCCAAAAGTGGAACTTCTGCTTTAAGGGGTCCAGGCCCCCTTACATGCCACAATTGGCATGTCATTTTTTTGTGGGGGGGGGGAGTGGCAGGTACCTAGTGTTGATTAAAAGTGTGGCGTGCATTTGTATTAAGCCCCTGAGTCAATACTTTGTAGAACAACCTTTCGCTGCAATTACAGCTGCAAGTCTTTTTGGTAATGTCTCTAACAGCTTTGCACATCTAGAGTATGAAATTTTTGCCCATTCTTCTTTACAAAATAGCTCAAGCTCTGTCAGATTGGATAGAGAGATGTGAACAGCAATTTTAAAGTTTTGCCACAGATTCTCAATTGGATTTAGGTGTGGACTTTCACTGGGACATTCTAACACATGCATATGCTTTGATCTAAACCATTCCATTGTAGCTCTGGCTATATGTTTAGGGTCTTTTGTCCTGCTGGAAAGTGAAACTCTGCCCCAGTCTCAAGTCTTTTGCAGACTCTTAACAGGTTTTCTTTTAAGATTGCCCTGTATTTGGCTCCTTTCAACTTCCCATCAACTCTGACCAGCTTCCTTGTCCCTGCTGAAGAAAAGCATCCCCACAACATGCTGCCACCGCCATGTTTCACGGTGGGGATGGTGTGTTCAGGGTGATGAGCAGTGTTAGTTTTCCACCAAACAGCGTTTTGCTTTAATGCCATGTACACACGACCGGACTTTTTGACAGAACTGGTTCGACGGAACAAATCAGTCGGACAATTCGATCATGTGTGGGCTTCATCGGAACTTTTCTGTTGAAAAATCTGTCGGACTTTAGAAATAGAACATGTTTCAAATCTTTCCGACGGACTCGAGTCCGATCGAAAAATCCGTTCGTCTGTATGTCTGTATGCTAGTCCGACGGACAAAAAAGGACGCAAGGGCAGCTATTGGCTACTGGCTACGAACTTCCTTATTCTAGTCCGGTCATACGCCATCACGTTCGAATCAATCGGACTTTGGTGTGATCGTGTGTAGACAAGTCCGTTTCATCGGAACTCTGTTGAAAAGTCCTTCGGAATTCAGTCCAACGAAAAGTCCGGTCATGTGTACATGGCATTAGGCCAAAAAGTTCAATTTTGGTCTCATCTGACCAGAACACCTTCTTCCACGTGTTTGCTGTGTCCCCCACATGGCTTCCCACAAACGGCAAATGGGACTTCTTATGGCTTTCTTTCAACAATGGCTTTCTTCTTGCCAGTCTTCCATAAAGGCCAGATTTGTGGAGTACACGACTAATAGTTGTCCTGTGGAGAAATTCTCCCAACTGAGCTGTGGGTCTCTGCAGCTCCTCCAGAGTTACCATGGGCCTCGTGGCTGCTTCTCTAAATAATCCTCTCTTTGCCCGGCCTGTCAGTTTAGGTGGATGACCATGTCTTGGTAGGTTTGCAGTTGTACCATACTCTTTCCATTTTCAGATGGTGGATTAAACAGTGCTCCATGAAATGTTCAAAGCTTGGGATATTTTTTTTTATAACCTAACTCTGCTTTAAACTTCTCCACAATTGTATCCCTGGTGTGTTCCTTAACCTTCATGATGCTCTTTGTTCACTAAGGTTCTCTAACAAACATCTGAGGGCTTCACAGAACAGCTATATTTATACTGAGATTAAATTACACATCGGTGGACTCTATTTACTAATTAGGTGACTTCTGAAGGCAATTGGTTCCACTAGATTTTAGTTAGGGGTATCAGAGTAAAGGGGGCTGAATACAAATGCACGCCACACTTTTCAGATATTTATTTATAAAAAAATTGGAAAACAATTTATCATTTTCCTTCCACTTCACAATTAGGTGCCACTTTGTGTTGGTCTATCACATAAAATCCCAATAAAATACATTTACGTTTTTGGTTGTAACATGACAAAATGTGGACAATTTCAAGGTGTATGAATACTTTTTCAAGGCACCATGTATATATATATATATATATATATATATATATATATATATATATGTAAAAAAATAGAATATCATGCAAATACATAATGAAGTCCACTCCATTGTAAATATTGTCATTGTCAGTCTTTCATGCTTACTACAGTCTGGAGTAGTTGGAAGTCTGTGTGCACCACTGATCACTCTACTTGATGAATAATTAATACAGAGGTGTTTATGTGTTACTCATAGGCATTCTGCTGTGAGAAGGAAAATAGTCACATCCCATTTATTCAGGTTCTAAATCATTTAAATTTTAGACTGCTTATTACATTAAATTTCCCTTTCATATAAGGCAATTCTTATGCCCCGTACACACGGTCGGACTTTGTTCGGACATTCCGACAACAAAATCCTAGGATTTTTTCCGACGGATGTTGGCTCAAACTTGTCTTGCATACACACGGTCACACAAAGTTGTCAGAAAATCCGATCGTTCTAAACGCGGTGACGTAAAACACGTAAGTCGGGACTATAAACGGGGCAGTGGCCAATAGCTTTCATCTCTTTATTTATTCTGAGCATGCGTGGCACTTTGTCCGTCGGATTTGTGTACACACGATCGGAATTTCCGACAACGGATTTTGTTGTCGGAAAATTTTATATCCTGCATTCAAACTTTGTGTGTCGGAAAATCCGATGGAAAATGTGTGATGGAGCCTACACACAGTCGGAATGTCCGACAACAAGGTCCTATCACACATTTTCCATCAGAAAATCCGACCGTGTGTACGGGTCATTACTGTTAGGATAACAACAACAAAGACAATATTAATAATACAGTACCATACTTGGACAGCATGTGTTTAATAATTAGATTAAATAATGTGTTAAGGTTAGTTTGACACGGGAATACTAAATGACTTGTGGCTACTGCCATTTTAAAGAATTACTCGCAGTGTCCAGACACAAAGCACTTTGGAGAGATGCCAAGCCAAGCCAGTCACTGGGTATTCAGGGCAAGATCATCCACAAGAGCACCTAGTCAATGTCCTATTGTCTGGCGAATGTCTAGGAGCTTAACCTATAGCATCTGAACTGTTGTCCCCGCAAAGTAATAATAATGGAGTCCCTGTCAGCAGCAGAGATGTGAGAAGCTGAAGGGGCATAACTATGTACTCCTCTCTCCTGTTATCTCAGAGTTAGCAGGCAGTAAGATGCTGTTTGAGGAGGAAGCTGGAGGAGTAGGACAGGCTCTTCTGCACAGAGGGAAGTTTGCTGCTAAACTGTTATGAGGAAATGAGAACATATAGCTGAACTACAGCCTTACCTTTAATCTTCTACAGTTGTAAAGACTCCTCTCCTGTACTGAAAATGCTTAGTCTGATATCACTGTACACTGTGAGCTTCTCACAGTAGGCACTATAGACCTGCCCCATTTCCTGGCTGGAGGACGCCCAGAATCATCTAGCTCTCACCACCCCAGGCTTACTGTCCTTGGTCCACCCCTTTCATTCTTTGAATTTTAGTTCTTTCTATAATGGAATCTCAGCATCATATCACCTAGGGTTCTCTGCTATTTTCAGGAAGCTTCGTACAGCCCCTCCCAAGAGCCATGATCTGCCTAGCATGTCAAGAAAAACACAAAGACTCGGTGATGACAAATATAAAATGGACTATTTGATAAAAACATAAATGCTTTGTTTAAAAATGTAATTAGGATGTTGTTGGGGGGGGGGGGGGGCAAAATATAAGCAGATTACATTATGACTTTAAATGCTTCTATTACTTTCTTATATGTGTGCCTTCTAGTCTCTTCTCTTGGTTCTCAGTCATTCACTGTAAAAAGTCACTAAACAGAGGCTGAAAGGTCCTGGGAATATGCCAAAGTGTCTGTCCTTAGTTACTGACGTTCAGACACTTAGGGCAGGGTCATAGCAAGTATCCTGACATTGCAGCAAAATTCTACTGCAAATTACTGAGAAGATGCTGCAGAGACCAGTGTCTTCCCACCTACAGAAAAAAGTGTCTAGGATGCCTGTGACTGCAATCTGCAAGTCAATGGCCTTTAAGAGCCCTTTCACACTGCCAGCGCGGTGGCGTCGGTGGTAAAATGCCGCTAGTTTTAGAGGCGCTTTACTGACGTTTTTGCATCGTCTTTCAGGCTATAGCGGGGCGCATTTAACCCCCCACTAGCGGCCGAATAAAGGGTTAAAAGCGCCCGCAAAGTGCCACTGCCGAGGCGCTTTACAGACACTTTTGCGGCGCTGCCTATTGATTTCAATAGGCAGGGGCGCTTTAGGAGCGGTGTATACACCGCTCCTAAAGCACCTCAAGGAAGCTGCTTGCAGGACTTTTTTTGACGTACTGCCAGCGCAGCGCCCCAGTGTGAAAGCACTCTGGCTTTCACACTGGGATTGCAGATGAGGCTTTTTTCAGGCGCTTTACAGGTGCTATTTTTAGCGCTAAAGCTCCTAAAAAAACGCCTCCAGTGTGAAAGGGGTCTAAATACTGCTGCCGTTTTATTTTCCTGTTTTAGTTGGTCGTTCAGTGCAGCAAGGTACTGCTCCCACTACAGTACTGTGAAGGTCCTGGGCTTTCTGTGCTATACATCCATTCTCTAATATGCCAGAGATAGGAAACTTTAGAGGTTACAGAGTTATACTGGTAACCCCGTAAGTACAGAAATTGGCTTGTTTTTCATTAGTAAATCACTAACGGCTCATTCAAATTGGTTTTGTTATGGTAATGAGTGGTAAAACATGTTTCATCACATTACTGCACCACACGTACTACAGTGCGTTCAGATGTACTACACAGTAGTAGGCAACGCACACTGTACTGAAGCACACCACAAAACTCATTTCTTGAGCTGAATACACACTATACAATTTTCTGTAGATTTTTTACCAAAACCATATAATATGAGGTCAAACCTTAAGAATTTCAATTTGTATGCAATCAGGCAGGCCCTTGTACTACATGGTTTTGGTAAATCTAAAGGAAATCAGACAACAAAAGTATGTATGGGGTCTTAAGATGTACTGTGTTAAAAAACAAGGCGCATATCTAATTATTTTTGTGTTAAGGTGTGCTGCTAGCTCAATCAATATGAAAGGGCTGCCTTAAAGCGAAACTTTACCAAAAAGGTGCTTATCTATCTTTTCCCCCCTCCTCTATCACTTTTGGACACTTCATTTTTTGGGGGGAGTGGGTACCTGGTTTTGCCATGTACCTGCTCCCACTTCCATTAGGATCACTAGGCGATCGAGCAAAAGTTGCCCCCCTGACCCCCACACTGTGTCTGTAGTCTTCTAGGATACGTCACATGTTCCAGAAGGCTATGGGATCATAAACAAAGCGCAGCACGGCTTGAATATGCGCAGTGGGAAGCCAGCTGTGAAGCCACAGAGTCATAGCTGGCTTCCAACAGTTAACACTCTGGTGTCGGGGACCTGAAGACTGGGGAAGAACCAATTCAGGTGAGGATGATTCAGGATCCTTGGACAGATAAGTGTCCTTTTTTTAAAAGTCAGTCAGCTAGTATTTGTTTTGTATTTTTTTGAAAAATTATAAATTATTATAGGCAGCGCTTCTTGTAACATAAACTAATTATATCCAAACGATATGACATATTGTGAATGCCACTGTTGTGATGGTAAGTGACAGACACTAATGCAAATATAAACATGGGTGACAAATGAAAATTAAAGTGACATAGTGCAAAAAGTCTTTAGTGCAATCCTGAGTGCTTCATGCCTCGTTCCCAGGGTTTCACCTGTGTGTTCTACCACGTGTTGTAATGTATTCACATATGTTGGTGACTTCCTAGCCTTATAGCAAGGGAAGTCAGCAAAGCTTGTAGGTCTTTTGGGGGGCCTGTCCCACAAACTCTGGTGTCTTCCTCTCACGAATCCAAGGCTCCTCCTTGTTGCAATCCAAGGGGTTCTCCCAAATGATTATTGGGCAGTTGAAAAATAAATGGAGAGACAGCTTCTCATAGTATAAAGTCCTTTTGAGGTTTATTCATTTAAAAATTGTAATAAAAAAAAACGCCACTATGTAAATACAAAACGGCCCTCTGGATATATAGAGAGATGGACGCTGCCTATGGCCTGGCATGTATTCCACTTGCTAGGCAGGAAATGACGCATGGGAACATCAGCTTGACGTATTTCATCATCAATGGGTGACGTTATCAAAAGCAGGAAGTTATATAAACTCCAGAGGACAATGTCACTCCTTCCCTTCCAATCAAGTTCTCTACCATAGAAAAGACAATTAGGAAGTGCCATTCTGCTTATCCTTCCAGTGATACCATTCACTCTTTTATCTTTGTTACATATAAAGCTTAGTGTGATACGGATAGTGCCTCACTGGGGACACCTTGTGGAATTTGTGTAAACTGCTGCCCCTGTTTAAACCTTGTGTGATGCTAAGTGTATACGTTTATGAAAATAACAATAAAAAGAAAAAGAGAAAAAAAATAAAGAGAAAACTATAAAATATTCAAAATAGAAAAATGAAAAATAAAAAATATATATAAAGATAAAAATAAAAGTAAAAAAAATAGAAATAAAAGTAAAAAAATATATGTAAAAAGAAAAAAAGAGAAAGAAAAATAAATAATGAAAAAATAAAATATAAAAATGTAAAAAATAAAAAATTAAATTTGAAAAATATAAATTATATATGCATTGGCAAAATGTGATAACATTTAAAATGGCAGGGTTATATGTGTGCGTGATTACACACAGGTGAATATGAAAATTTTTATTACTACTACCAAATACAATGTGTGCTTTTACTGTACTCACCAGCTGTTTATTGTTGGTGTCATAAACCCCAGCAATACTGTGGGTGCTGGAACACAAATTCAACAGGGAGGAGCCTTGGATCAGTGAGAGCAAGACACCAGGGACTGTGGGACAGGTCTCCCAAAAGACCAACAAGCTTTGCTGACTTCCCTTGCTATAAGGCTAATGCCGCGTACACACGATCGGACTTTATGGCATACTTGGTCCGGCGAACCTGAGTCCGTCGGACAATTCGATCGTGTATGGGCTCCAGCGGACTTTTTTTTCTCAAAAGTTTGATGGACTTAGATTTGAAACATGTTTCAAATCTGTCCGACGGACTCGAGTCCGGTTGAAAAGTTCGCTCGTCTGTATGCTAGTCCGACCAACAAAAACCGACACTAGGACAGCTATTGGCTACTGGCTATGAACTTCCTTGTTTTGGTCCGGTCGTACGTCATCACGTATGAATCCGTCGGACTTTGGTTGATCGTGTGTAGGCAAGACTGTTCATTCAGAAAGTCCGTCATAAAGTCCGTTGAAAAGTCCGCCAGACAAAGTCTGCCGTAAAGTCTGCTCGTGTGTACGCGGCATAAGAAGTCACTGAATCTGGTGAGTGCAGTGGGAATACATTACAACACGTGGGAGAACACACAGGGGAAACCCTGGGAATGAGGCACAAAGCACTCAGGATTGCACTAAAGACTTTTTGCACTATGTCACTTTAATTTTCATTTGTCACCCATGTTTATATTTGTACTAGTGTCTGTCACTTATCATCACAGCCGTGGCATTCACAATATTTCATAACTTTTGGATAACATTAATTTATGTTACAGCAAGCGTTGCCTGAAATTAATTTATCATTGGTTAACACTTTTGTTGGACATAATAGACATTAGCTGCACACAGTATCATCCCTTTTCTAGTATTTTTTTACCTAGGCGCAGGTGTTTTTTCTTTTTGTTTTCTTTTTTTTGGGCTGGATTGAAGAACCTTTTTAATGCTGCACATCTCAACACACAGTAATGCTTAAAATGTATTAGAGTATAAGTGAGAATACAAAAGGTGGAAGAGCTTGCAATCTCTTGGAGTATAAAGGGGACTACAGAAGTTTGAAGCGCTAACTATTAGACCCCTTTCACACTGGGGCGCTTTGCAGGCGCTACAGCGTTAAAAATAGCGCCTGCAAAGCGCCCTGAAAGAGCCACTCCTGTCTCTCCAATGTGAAAGCCCGAGGGCTTTCAAACTGGAGCAGTGCGCTGGCAGGACGCTAAAAAATGTCCTGCTAGCAGTCTCATTGGAGTGGTGAAGGAGCGGTGTGTATACCGCTCCTTCACGGCTCCTGCCCATATAAATGAATAGGGGAGCGTGGCTATACCACCGGCATAGCGCTGCTGCAGCAGCGCTTTGCAGTGGTTTTAACCCTTTCCCGGCGGCTAGCGGGGGGGGGGGTAAAAGCGACCCGCTAGCACCCGAATAGCGGCGCTTTACCGCCCACACACCCACCGCTGCAGTGTGAAAGTAGCCTTAGGGTACACTGGAGTATACAGTATGTGAATAAGCTTACAATCTTATTAGGGTATAAGTGAACACACAGAATGTTGAAGAACTTACATGATATTAGGGTATACAGTACATATGGATACAGAAGGTGGAAAAGCTTACAATCTATTAGGGTATAAAGTAGGATGCAGAAGGGTAAAGATTCTATAGTCAGAGTGCTCCAGGCATTTAGGAAGGTGGCATAGGAGATTGCTAACACACATGCCTCTGCACAAACCAAAATGCATAGCACTGCAGTACCATGCAATTTGTTGCAATGCGATTCTTAACCGCCTTCCACCTGGCCTACAGAAAAATGATGGCTTTGGCACAATCTGTAACCCGCTGTGTTCACCAGACACAGCAGATGACAGATCCATGTACTGGGCCGGTGCAGGTACCATGTAATCGCTGTGACCAATCACAGCAGATCACATGGAAATTGTACACAATTAATGGCTTCCATTCATAGCCATTCATTGTGCACAGTACTATTGTGCTGATCTCTGTAATTGGTCACAGTGATCACATGGTACAGACAGGGCCAATCACAGCCCACCTTTACCATGTGAATAGCTGTGGCTAATCACAGCTAATTACAATGGTACACACTGAATGAATGGATTTCATACATAAAATATGGTTGCTTATATTAGTGATTATCACCGATATAAGCATCATAGTGTGTAAAAAAAATCCTGATCATCTCCCCAGAGTAGTACAGTGTTACTATGGTAACACTGTATTGCTCTGGTCACAGAATGTAAAAAAAATTGTAAAAAAAGAAAAACATTGTAATAAAATTGAAAAAAATGAAAAGTTATTTATTTATTTTTTTTTTTACATACTGTCACCAGTCAGTGTCCCTGATCACCAGCACACCAGTTACATGATGACGCTGTACTGCACTGGTGACAGTAGGTACAACATTTTGTTTTAAAAAACACATTTTTTTTAACTTCTTAATTTTACAAAAAATTGTAACCAAAAATTTGGATTTCAAAAAACGCGTCATGCCCCCTACTAAATACCTTGGACTGTCTACTTTCTAGAAAGGGGTCATATGGGGGGTATTTATACTGTCCTGGCATTTTTGGGCCTCAAGAAATTAGGTTGTCAGTAGGAATGAGCCAAACACCCACCAGTTCGCAGCAGAACATGCGAACAGCCAAAACATTTGTGCGAACACCGTTAAAATCTATGGGACGCGCACGTGAAAAATCAGAAGTGCAAATTTTAAAGGCTTACAGTCAGGTCCATAAATATTGGGACATCGACAATTCTAATCATTTTGGCTCTATACACCACCACAAAGGATTTGAAATGGAACGAACAAGATGTGCTTTAAGTGCAGACTTTCAGCTTTAATTTGAGGGTATTTACTAGACATGTGCACACTGAAATATTTCGTTTCGGAATTTTGTTTTCGTCCGAAAAATAAATTTATTTAGTTACTCCCGAAATTCGTTTTTATTTATTTCGTTTTTCATTAAAAATTGCATTCGTCCGAAAATCCAAATTAATTAAGGTCAAATCTGTCATTGAAGGCTTATGGTGTCTGTCGAATGTTCAAAAGAAGATTCGATGGAGCAGCTAAACTGTACAACGCCGCAATCGTACATTTCCGGTCAAATTTTCCGCCTACAAGCTAGCTGTAGTAGAATTCTAATGTTGTATGACTAGTAATAATTATATTTATTAATTATTTTACTAGTCAACCAACATTAGAATTTTTCTATAGCCTATGGGCGGATGCATTTGACCGGAAATGTATGATTGCATACATGTCCTCCCCCCACAACACGGGCAGCCTCTGAGGCTATCACAACACTAGCAACACTAGTATCACTATCAAGTTCACAACACTAACACAATAGCAGCAGATTATTATGAAAAAGTTAAGTTGAACTGTAGCTTGCTTCACTTTTGTTCTGCTGCAGTTAAGACTGACTGTCTTCTGAAATGATTCAGTGTGTGTGTCTCTCTCTGCTAGCAAATCGTAAGTGAAGGTAAGTTGGCTGTACTTGTGTACTTAGTTCTAGCTATTTTACTGCCCCTCCTCTTTGGTTACAATCGGCCAATAACATTCATCATCATCATTTTTATTTTACTTCCCCCACCCAATTCCAGCAGCGATCTTTTCTCTCTATGTCAAATCTTTTCTCTCTATGTCGAATCTTTTCTCTCTATGTAGAATAATCTTGGACTAATTAAGGTAAGAGTTAAGGTTAGGCACATTCGACCACAGGTTCGATAGATGCAGATTGTTATTGTCAGCCTCATGTCGAATCTTCTATCTATATTGAACTGTTGTCACAACGAAAAAAAAAAAATAAAGCATTTGTATATGTTGGATCTTTCGGTTTTTGTACTCTGCGCTTTCGTTATCGTTTGTTAAAACGATAACGAAAATACCTGAAATTCGGACGAAAACGAATGCACATGTCTAGTATTTACATCCAAATCAGGTGAATGGTGTAGGAATTACAACAGTTTGTATATGTGCCTCCCACTTTTTAAGGGACCAAAAGTAATGGGACAGATTAACAATCATTCATCAAACTTTCACTTTTTAATACTTGGTTGCAAATCCTTTGCAGTCAATTACAGCCTGAAGTCTGGAACGCCTAGACATCACCATACACTGGGTTTCATCCCTGGTGATGCTCTGCCAGGCCTCTACTGCACTGTCTTCAGTTCCTGCTTGTTCTTGGGGCATTTTCCCTTCAGTTTTGTCTTCAGCAAGTGAAATGCATGCTCAATCGGATTCAGGTCAGGTGATTGGACTTGGCCATTGCATAACATTCCACTACTTTCCCTTAAAAAACTCTTTGGTTGCTTTCACAGTATGCTTCGGGTCATTGTCCATCTGCACTGTAAAGTGCCGTCCAATGAGTTCTGAAGCATTTTGCTGAATATGAGCAGATAATATTGCCTGAAACACTTCAGAATTCTTCCTGCTGCTTCCGTCAGCAGTCACATCATCAATAAATGCAAGAGAACCAGTTCCATTGGCAGCCATACATGCCCACGCCATGACACTACCACCACCATGTTTCACTGATGAGGTGGTATGCTTTGGATCATGAGCAGTTCCTTTCCTTCTCCATACTCTTCTCTTCCCATCACTCTGGTACAAGTTGATTTTGGTCTCATCTGTCCATAGGATGTTGTTCCAGAACTGTGAAGGCTTTTTTAGATATTGTTTGGCAAACTCTAATCTGGCCTTCCTGTTTTTGAGGCTCACCAATGGTTTACATCTTGTGGTGAACCCTCTGTATTCACTCTGGTGAAGTCTTCACTTGATTGTTGACTTTGACATACATACACCTACCTCCCTGGAGAGTGTTCTTGATCTGGCCAACTGTTGTGAAGGGTGTTGTGAAGGGTGTTTTCTTCACCAGGGAAAGAATTCTTCAGTCATCCACCACAGTTGTTTTTCCAGGTCTTTTGGTGTTGCTGAGCTCACCGGTGCATTCTTTCTTTTTAAGGATGTTCCAAACAGTTGATTTGGCAACACCTAATGTTTTTGCTATCTCTCTGATGGGTTTGTTTTGTTTTTTCAGCCTAATGATGGCTTGCTTCACTGATAGTGACAGCTCTTTGGAGCTCATAATGAGAGTTGACAGCAACAGATTCCAAATGCAAATAGCACACTTGAAATGAACTCTGGACCTTTTATCTGCTCTTTGTAAATGGGATAATGAGGGAATAACACACACCGGGCCATGGAACAGCTGAGCAGCCAATTTTGTGTGGCCACCATTATTTTCCAGCACTGCCTTAACCCTCTTGGGCATGGAGTTCACCAGAGCTTCACATGATGCCACTGGAGTCCTCTTCCACTCCTTCATGATGACATCATGTAGCTGGTGGATGTTAGAGACCTTGTGTTCCTCCACCTTCTGTTTGAGGATGCCCTGCAGATGCTCAATAGGGTTTAGGTCTGGAGACATGCTTGGCCAGTCCATCACATTTACTCTCAGCTTCTTTAGCAAGGCAGTGGTCATCTTGGAGGTGTGTTTGAGGTCATTATCATGTTGGAATACTGCCCTGCAGCCCAGTCTCTGAAGGGAGGGGATCATGCTCTGCTTCAGTATGTCACAGTACATGTTGGCATTCATAATTCCCTAAATGAACTGTGGCTCCCCAGTGTCAGCAGCACTTATGCAGCCCCAGACTATGACACTCCCATCACCATGCTTGACTGTAGGCAAGACACACTTGTCTTTGTACTCCTCACCTGGTTGCCGCCACACATACTTGACACCATCTGAACCAAATAAGTTTATCTTGGTCTCATCAGACCACAGGACATAGTTCCAGTAATCCATGTCCTTAGTCTGCTTGTCTTCAGCAAACTGTTTGCGGGCTTCCTTGTGCATCATGTTTAGAAGAGGCTTCCTTCTGGGACGACAGCCATGCAGAGCAATTTGATGCAGTGTGTGGCGTATGGTCTGAGCACTGACAGACTTACCCCCCACCCCTTCAACTTCTGTAGCAATACTGGCAGCACGTATACATCTATTTCCCAAAGACAACCTCTGGATATGACACTGAGCCTGTGCACTCAACTTCTTTGGTCGACCATGGTGAGGCCTGTTCTGAGTGAAGTGATACAAAAAAGACGCCACTTGCTCCCATCTACAGCTGGCTATCACAATAAGAAGCATTGGCATTCTTTGCCATGAGGTGCCATGTTGAACTTCCAGTGACCAGTATGAGAGAGTAAGAGAGATAACACCAAATTTAACACACCTACTCCCCATTCAAACCTGAGACTTTGTAACACTACCGAGTCACATGACACCGGGGAGGGTGGTGGTGCCACAACACTGTAACCCCTCACAGGTACTCATGTTGGGTGCAGGAACGGGCCCTGCTGTGAAATATTATGTCACAAAATGGAAATTACATGCCCCTGTTAAACAGGGGCAGAAAAATTGGGCCTTGGGTGGTGGCGCCACAACACTGTAACCCCTCATAGATATTTGTGTTGGTTGCAGGACCGGCCCTGCTGTTAAATAGTAGATCAAAAATTGTAATTACATGCCTCTGTTGAACAGGGGCAGAAAATTTGGGCCTTGGGTGGTGGTGCCACAACACTGTAACCCCTCACAGATACTCTTGTTGGGTGCAGGAATGGGCCCTGCAGTGAAATATTATATCGAAAATTGTAATTACATGCCCCTGTTAAACAGAGCGCACTGTAATTGGCCAAAGCATGCAGGTCAGGTGCATGCCTTAGCCAATCATCATACAGCAATGCACTGCGAGATCGCAGTGCATTATGGGGCGTTCCGCAGCGCTCGAATTTCCCGCAAATGTCCCATAATGTTCGCTGTTCTGCGAACGGGCGAACATCCGATGTTCGAGTCGAATTTATGTTCGACCTGAACATTGAGCTCATCCCTAGTTGTCAGTACATCAGGATTGATAGATTTTCAGATACATATACCATAGTTTGTGGACTCTATAACTTTCCTACAAACTAAATAATATACACTGATTTGGGTAATTTTTACCAAAGAAATGCAGCAGGATACATTTTGGCGTACATTTATGAGGAAAGATTTTTTATTTGCAATATTTTATAACAAAAAAAAAGATAAAAAAAGATAAAAATTTCATTTGGGTACAGTGTTGCATGACCGAGCAATTGTCACTCAAAGTGCGACAGTGCTGAAAGCTGAAAATTGGGGCAGGA
This sequence comes from Aquarana catesbeiana, assembly GCF_042186555.1. NCBI lineage: Eukaryota > Metazoa > Chordata > Amphibia > Anura > Ranidae > Aquarana > Aquarana catesbeiana. Next base: position 125,430,456 of record NC_133333.1, on the reverse strand, counting down.
AGGGGGTGAAAGTGTCCGGTATTAAAATGTGTCAGTAAATTCTTTTGTGCGATTCTTGCCTATGACAGACGGGTCATGACAGACGGGAACACTCTGCATGCTCCATCGCACCTGCAAGGTTGGAATGGAGTCTTATACACGAAAAATACATGTGGTTAGAAGCACAAATTTCAAACATTTGTCTTGGTTGAAATTTGTTGTAAATCTTTATTTGTAATGCCCTGTACACACGGTCGGACATTGATCGGATATTCCGACAACAAAATCCATGGATTTTTTCCGACGGATGTTGGCTCAAACTTGTCTTGCATACACATGGTCACACAAAGTTGTCGGAAAATCCGATCGTTCTAAATGCAGTGACGTAAAACACGTACGTCGGGACTATAAACGGGGCAGGAGCCAATAGCTTTTGTCTCTTAATTTATTCTGAGCATGCGTGGCACTTTGTGCGTCGGATTTGTGTACACACGATCGGAATTTCCGACAACGGATTTTTGTCGGAAAATTTCATAGCAAGCTCTCAAACTTCGTGTGTCGGAAATTCCGATGGAAAATGAGTGATAGAGCCCACACACGGTCGGAATTTCCGACAACAAGGTCCTATCACACATTTTCCGTCAGAAAATCTGACCGTGTGTATAGGGCATTTGGAGCAAAAGATACAACCAAAGTATTTTCAGGGAGAGGACTTCCCCTTCTTTAGAGTGATATAAAAGAGGCACATACAGTCAGGTCCATAAATATTGGGAAAGCTACACAATTCTAATCTTTTTAGCTCTATACACCACCACAATGGATTTGAAATGAAACAAACAAGATGTGCTTTAACTGCAGAATTTCAGCTTTAATTTGAGGGTATTTACATCTAAATCAGGTGAACGGTGTAGGAATTACAACAGTTTGTACATGTGCCTCCCACTTTTTAAGGGACCAAAAGTAATGGGACAATTGGCTGCTCAGCTGTTCCATGGCCCGGTGTGTGTTATTCCCTCATTATCCCATTTACAAGGAGCAGATAAAAGGTCCAGAGTTCATTTCAAGTGTGCTATTTGCATTTGGAATCTGTTATTGTCAACTCTCAATATGAGATCCAAAGAGCTGTGACTATCAGTGAAGCAAGCCATCATTAGGCTGAAAAAACAAAACAAACCCATTAGAGAGATAGCAAAAACTTTAGGTGTGGCCAAATCAACTGTTTGGAACATCCTTAAAAAGAAAGAACGTACTGGTGAGCTCAGCAACACCAAAAGGCCCTTGCTGCCTCCCCTTTTTTTTCTGTTATTGGCTGAAGATTATGTTGTCTGCTGACGAGCCCCTGCTACCTCTCCTTTTTTCTTCTCTTTGAAATAATCATTGCATTGTTGGCTTCCACTTGCTGATAGTTGCTGAAACTTGTGGTGCAACCGAGCCTCTCTTCATATATTATTTTTTTCCTATAACAGGAGGAGTTATTGATTGAGGAGGGCAGCTCTGCAAATGGTTATTGAAAAAGGGACTGTCTTGTACATTAAAATGGTATATTGCATTTAAAAAAGCACTAATGCAGCGTACACACGATTGCACATAACAAAATCCATGTTTTTTTTCAGATGGATGTTGGCTCAAACGTACGATGGCACTAGAAAGAGGAAGTTCAATACCAAGTGCGCCACCCTTTGGACTCCTTCCGCTAATCTCATGTTAGTAGAAGTTTGATGACAGACGATTCTCGCTTTTCAGCCTCCTGCTTTTTCGATCGTTACTGCTCTTCAGTTTATGCTTGTGGGTTCGTATTTATATTACGTATTTGATATCCAGTGCGTTCTTGTCCACTCGTTTCTGATTTTCAGCTCTGGCCTTTCTGTTTTTCAGTGCTTTCTGTTCGTTCTGACCAGTCGACCGTTTTGAAGTCATGAGGACCCTCACCCCGGACCAGAGGGTTTATAATTACTGTCTGGCCAGAGCCGGAAGAGTGGTGGAGAGCGCTTTCAGGATAATGGCCAGCCGATTCCGCCTATTCCTTACGCCAATCAACATGGCAGAATATAAACCTAACCATATAATCTTTGCATGCTGCATTCTACACAACTATTTAAGGAGAAATTCAATGAACTATGTGGCCTATACTATATTGGGCCTGAGGCCAGACTTCAACAAGAAACCCTGACGGCACTTGAAGCTGGCCGTCCTGGGTTGGCCCCCCAAAACGTCCGCGAAGTAAGACAGAAGTATGTCAAGCACATTGCGGGTAGGGGGGCCATTGATATGCCAGAAAATGTTTAAGAAACATTTTATCCTAAATTTTTTAACTTAAACTGAAAGAAGATTTCCTTTGATTTACTGCCTGGGTTTCTTTTAGCTGTCTCCTAGGTTCTCCAATGGGCTTTTCTTTTTGGACATTTTCTTCAATAGTGCAAATGTAATTTATTTGATACATGAGGTGACAATTTATTCTTCAGCGAACTATTATTATGTTGTGGGTCTGCTACACACACACCTTGTTTTTGTTGTTAATGTATGTAATGCATTACTGAGAAAAATATTCATCATTTTCAGCACCATGAATTTATTTTGGGGAGTCATAAATATGGCGTGATTGTGGCAAATTATAAAGCACTGTGGGTGTTATTTACTAAAGGAAATTCCACTTTGCACTTCAAGTGCACTGCAAAAGTGCATTTGAAACTGCACTGAAAGTGCACTTGTAGTGCAAAGTGGAATGCCTTTAGTAACTAAACCCCATTGTCACTGTAAAAACCAACTTACTACAAAAATTGCTATTGAGCATTGAAAGAAGAAGCCACACATTGTTGAGTAGAAAACATTTTACTCAAAGCGCATTCACATGTGTGTTAGAAAGGGTTTTGGAACAAACCAACATCTTTGGTGTACAACTTTTTTTTCACATTGTAAATATCCTTTTTTTGGTTAAACAGGCATGTTTCAAAGCATAACATACACAACTCAGTAACTTACAAAGTTCAACTTTGACAAAGTGAAGGCAATATCAGACATGAGTATGCCAAACTGTGTTGATATTGCCTTCATCAGATAGGGTGATGTCACCCCTGTAAAAGCCAAATTTTGAAGATGCACACAAATTGGGATTCAAACTGGGGATTTCCCTCCTGATCCCATGCCTAATGTCAACATGTGCTAGCTCCCATCATGGGGGATCAATGGACGTGTTTTGTGGGTGCAACCCCTTCCTCTCACCTAATTGAGTTGCGAGGAAGGGGTTGCACCCACAAAACGCGTACAAAACGCGTACGTTGATATCCCATGGTGGCAGATAGCACATGTTGACACACTGACGCATATTCAAAATTTGGCTTTTAAAATACTTTATAAATTTGTTTTCAAAGCAAAAATACACGATAAAACGGTACAATTTTTGTGTGTTTTATATTCTGCCTAAAACATCAATGATGTTCTTCATTTTTTGTTGAACATCATTGATGTTTTCCTTTATATTTTCTAAATCAAAATTGCACCCCATTCTCTCCCCGATGAGGATCTGGGCACTTTCACTGGTGAAATGAGATTCTTCTTCCATAACATCCACATCACCTAAAAGAAAAAAACACACCATGTATTATGAATATGCAGGCAAACATCTCTTACCTGAAGTTGTGACAATTTTGCCCACTTCATAAACGTCTCCCTCCTCATCCTCTGCTTGTGGTTTTGGGATTCCCCCTTCTTTAGGAGGTTTGGGGTTCCTGGTGTCCTCTGATGTCCCGAGTATTTTCTCCCCTATGTGAATAAAAAATAGGTATACTTAGCACACAGATATTTGAGGGCAGAAATAGGAATATGAAACATTGCTTGGAAGTGTCGTACAATTGTCTGTTTTGGCAGAGTTCCAAGCTGAAGAACATTTTATTTCCTTTCTAACGCTGGAATACTTCCCTTTTTTGTTAAAGTATCACACATGGAGACACCCCTAGTATCCACTGGAGCACCTGTGTGGGACACCCTATAAAGTTTGTTCTGGTGTCCCACACTAGTGCTCCTGCCCCCAGATGTGTAAACAGCTGCTGAGTGTCCTCTCCTTACACTGAATCAAGTTTGCATTTCATTCTAGTTACAAACCCATCTAGACAACAAACTTATGTTAATACAAATAGGCCTGAACAAATGTAGTTGACCTGTATCTGCCGAAAACATCTTATAAGTGGGCGAACGAACGATGTTTCCTACGACCGATTACTGTGTCCATGAGCATGAAAGTTGCCATTTTAAACTGCACAACAGTAAAGAAAAGCACATGGAGCAGCATGCAATTAATAATAATAATAGGAACACATGACAAGCACTTACTTTTTAGAAGCAGTTTCCTGATCTTTCTGTACTGATCTTGCTCCCTCAATTAGAGGTCTGACCATCGTTTCCTCAGTTGATCCTTGGATCACCATACCCCAAAATTTCTGTGCAGACTTTTCACAACTTTAGGCATGATCTTGGCCTTTCTCACATTTGGGTTTGGGTATGGACCATACTTCCCATCATAGTCGGCCCTTTTGAAGATGTCCATCGTCTCCACCATCTCTATAAAGGCCATAATTGAGGCCTTCAATCTCCTCCGGGATCGGGAGGTTTGTGGCTCCAGCCTTTGGTCTTTGCTGCTCTCCTCTGTATGCAGCTGTTGTCTCTCCACCATGTGCTCTTCCACTGCGCTGGAAGACAAGGGGCGGGGAATATACTAGAAAGAACGACGGGGGCGGGCGGAGTTTCACGCATGCGCAGTGTATATAAAGCATAACACGCGTGCGTCGTACGTATGATCTGTGAGCGGAGGACGGAGTAACGGAAGCGATGATCGTTATAATGAAGGTACAATTTTAACTTGGTGCATCAGTGGCCTATACTGCTTATAGATTGAGGCCTATATTGGGTCAAGATTAGGAGAGTTTCGCTTGACATTAGGGTTTGTCTTGTGTTGTGTCTTGCAGAGAAAATGGATCCCTTCAAAGATAGGGAATTTCTAGGAATATTCATTGATATGTTCAGGGAGCTGCCCTGTCTGTGGCAGGTGAACCACCCATTTTATAATAATCCAACAAAGAGGCAGGCAGCGCTGGAGAAACTGCTTGAATTTGTGAAGCCGGTGATCCCCACGGCAGACATCAAGTATTTAACGTCCAAAATTGGTGGCATGAGGAGCACTTATAATAGGGAGCGCGAGAAGGTCCAGGATTCCCTGAGATCAGGAGCTGCAGCAGATGACATTTATGTACCCAGGCTGTGGTACTATGACAGACTGCATTTTCTGGCAGACCAGACTGAACCCAGGCCAGCACTCTCCAGTCTTCCTTCCAGGCTTCCTTCCCCCCCAGCTGAGGCTTCCGACGACCAACCTGGGCCTTCCAGGCAGCAACATGTGGAGGAGCCCAGCTTGAGTCAGGTATAGCATTCTTAAAAATATTTCTGGTTTCCAAATGAATGATGTTAAATATATGTTAGTTTTGATAACTAATTTCTTACTTCACAAAGTGTTTTACATATCAATAGACAGTAGTGGCCACAAATGATTGGGACAAGAATGAAAAATGCTGGGGTCAGAATGATAGTCTTTTCTATTTATTAACATTCAATTTGCAACAGTCATGAGCTGAAAATTGTGTGTGATTGATGAACCAAAAACTAAAACTATGTTCCTTTTTCATACACAGGAAAGTCTTAGCCAGGAGGAGGCCATGGAAAGTGGCAGCCAGAAGGTAGCGGGGGTAAGTGGCAGCCAGGAGGTGGCCGGGCCCAGTAGCCTGGCCGGATCTCAGGTCCCTCCCCTCGGCCTTCCACAAAAAAAGTGCCAGGAAGAGGAGTAACCTGGAGGGGGCAGCACTTGGCCTATTTCTGAAGGCTACTGTGGCCCTCAGAAACCCCCCAGTCTTCAAGAGGACTATGCCTACATGACAGCCTGCAAAATGCTGGAAATGGAGGAGGGCCAACGCCTCCTATGTAAGGAAGTGATCTTACAAGCCCTAAATAAGAGGTTGAGGGGCGAACTCACAAGCCAAAGCCACGTTTGTGAGTTGAACCATGGTCCTCCTCCTCCACCTCCCGCCACAACTCCAACACCAGAGCCATAGCCTGGAAGGAAGCCTGTAAGGAAGACCTGAGAGTGATGGCCTGGGTTCAGTCTGGTCTGACAAAAGATGCAGGCTGTTGTATGACCACAGCCTGGGGACAGATATGTCATCTGCTGCTGTTCCTGATCTCTTGTAATCCTGGAGCGGATTGTACTCACTATTATATGGACTCCTCAGGCCACCAATTTTGGCTGGCAAATAGTTGATGTGTGCCCTGGGGTACAAAGGCTTCGCCAATTTTAGCAGTTTCTCCAGTGTTGCCTTCCTCTTTATTTTGTTATGACCCAGAATAAATGGCTATTTATTTTTCAGAAATGCTTGCCTATGTGTTTTACTTCAAAAAGGACAGTTTGTTTGTGAGTAGGCAGGTACATTTCAAAAATACAATGTGAAATTAACAAGGGACACCAACCAACCTCCTTGAGGTTAAAAAATAATAAGATAATAATGGTGTTGTGGTAACTTGACACACAAAACGAGAAATAATATTATGGAGAGCACTAGAAAAAAAAATGTAGATCTTGATAAAAAATTTAAAAAAAAGAAACAAAAATTATAAATATTATTATAGAGATCTGACGAAAAAAAAATAATATTATTTATGAGATCACGAGAAATAATAAAGAAATCAGTTTGTGAGAGCTTTGTGTGAATATGAGCAGCAAAACAACTTCATTCTTCTAGCATTCTAAAGAAGAAGAGAATGCGCTGCATTAAACTATTTAAAAAATTGCAGTGTGACGAATGTGCTATCTCCATTACAAACGCTAGTTTTACCAGACCGAGCGCTTCCGTCTCGTAATTTATTCTGAGCATGCGTGGCACTTTGTGCATCGGAATTGTGTACACACGATCGGAATTTACGCAAACGGATTCTGTTGTGGGAAAATTTGAGAACCAGATCTCAAATTTTGTGCGACGGAAATTCCGATGGAAACTGTCCGATAGGGCCTACACACGATCGGAATTTCCGACAAAAGGCTCCCATCAAACATTTTCTGTCGGAAAATCCTACCATGTGTACATAGCATAAGAGCACTATAAAGTTCCTTTTTTTTCATCGATCGCTTTTTTGGGCTCTAGACAGGAAGAAATGGAGATCTGCTGGTCATTACTGATATTGGCTGGTAAATCACAGAGAAATGTTGATAGTTGCTACTGTTTCTACTGTCTTTCAACTAAATGCTGGAAAGTGCTGTCACTGCTATTTGCGATTATCCATTTCTACTGGCTGAAGGCTGAAGATTTTTCTTCCTGCTGATGGTTGCTGCTAGTTTTTGATAACTGCTACTGTTTGCTACCATGTGCTGATACTTGCTGAAACTTGCAAAGCGATTGAGCTTCTTCTTAAACATTACTTCATTCTATAACAGGAGGGGCTAGTTATTGAGGCAGGCTGCTATCTGGTGACAATTGCTTATGGTTGCTGAAAAAAAGGAACTGATTGCATATTAATAAACCAGTGAGAGCACTACTAAGTTTCTTCAATTCATTTAAATGGCTTTTATGGATCCTAGAGACAAAGAGAAGCTATGTGAGAGGAGAACTGTTTGTGGTATCTGAAATAGTATTGAGAACATTATAAAGCTTTCCTTTTTTCTTCTATATAACTTTAAACAGGCATGTACTGGCCATCGCGACTACCGGGAGTTTCCCGGTGGGCCGATGGCTCAGTGGGCCGGCTTCAGTGACCGCCACCCCTCCGCTCCTCTGTCTCCCCCTCCCCGCCGCGCTCACCTCCTCTCCCTGTCTAGTTATGAAGCAGACTGAATAATGACATGCTCTTTGGGAGTCGGCACTGAGAAGCTCATCATACGATCCGGAAGCAGGGCTCAGGGCAGCCACACACAGATGTGACATAAGCTTCCTCTGCACTCGTTCTTCTGCTCTTTTCTTTCCCCACTCTCCATCCTGTCTGCTGCCGCGGAGAATCTGGATGAGAGCAGCAAAGGAAAGAGCAGGAGAACGAGTGCCGAGGAAGCTTATGTCACAGCTGTGTGTGGCTGCCCTGAGCCCCCTTCCAGATCGTATGATGAGCTTCTCAGTGCCGACTCCCGAGGAGCATGTCATTATTCAGTCCGCTTCATAACTAGGCAGGGAGAGGAGGTGAGCACTGCGGGGGGACCAGAGCAGCATGGGGGGGGATAGAGGAGCATGGAGGATCAGAGCTGCATGGGGAATAGAGGAGCATGGGGACCTGAGCAGCAAAGGGGGGGAAGGGGAATAGAGGAGCATAGGGGGTCTGACCAGAGCAGCATGGGGGGAATAGAGGAGCATAGGGACCTGAGCAGCATAGGGGGAAGGGGAATAGAGGAGCATGGGGGACCAGAGCAGCATGGGGGGGAATAGAGGAGCATGGGGACCTGAGCAGCAAAGGGGGGAAGGGGAAGAGAGGAGCATGGGGGACCAGAGCAGCATGGTGGGGAATAGAGGAGCATGGGGACCTGAGCAGCAAAGGGGGGAATAGAGGAGCACGGGGGACCAGAGCAGCATTGGGGGGGAGCATGGCGGGGACCAGCAGAGCACATGGAGGACCATAGGAGCAGGTGGGGGACCAGCGGAGCACATGGGGGACCAGCGCAGCACGCGGGTGACCAGCGGAGCACATGGGGGACCAGTGCAGCACATGGGGACCAGCGGAGCACATGGGGGACCAGCGCAGCATGGGGGAAAATAGAGGAGCACGGGAGACCAGAGCAGCATGGGGGGAATAGAGGAGCATGGGGGGAATAGAGGAGCATGGGGGGAATAGAGGTGCATGGGGGGGACCAGCGAAGCATGGGGGGACCAGAGAAGCACAGGGGTACCAGAGCAGCCTGGGGGGGACAGAAGATCAGGAGAGGAATGCAGAAGCATGTGGGGGACCAGAGAAGCATGTGGGGGACCAGAGAAGTGGGGGGGGTACCAGAGGAGCACAGGGGGGACCAGAGAAGCACGAGGGTACAGAGGAGCATGGGGGGGAACAGAGAAGCATGTGGGGGAACAGAGAAGCAGGGGGAGGACCAGAGGAGCACAGGGGGGGCAGAAGAGCATGGGGGGACCAAAAGGAGCATGGGGGAGGGGGCAGACAGCTGACTCAACAGCTATGGCCTGGGAGTTTCTCACTTCTTCCTAATCTTGTCCCATTAGGGGGGGCAACAAACTGATTCTTTGCCCCGGGTGAAATAATGACTAACTTCCCCACCGGCACCAGCCGTTCTACTCTAATAAAGTAGAACGGCTAATGGCTAGTGAAGGGGGAGGGGGGGCTTTGGTGGCCATCGTGGTTGGCCGGCTGGGGGGAGTGGATTTGTCCGGCCAGCATGGGAGAAACCTTTCAAATTGGGCCGGTCTAGATGAAGTCCAGGGCCAAATTTTTGTCCCAGTCCAGCCCTGACTTTAAAACTAAAAAGTAATGTAACCACTACCTGTAGACAGTCAATTACTACTGGCTGGAGACTGTCTTGCCTGCTGACAGGCTCCGTTTTTTTTTTACTACCAGAGGATATCTGTTGAATGACACCTATTACACAAAGCTTGTAGATTTATCTGATATATACAAATACCTGATGATTTTAATTGACCTGGTGTGTGTGTTTATAATAAGCAAACATGAGAGGGAAGCCAGGTAAAGCGGGTAGAGGGGCTCCATCTGTTGTAAGCCCAGGTGGTACTCAACGTTACATGTCAGCAAAGACAAGTATATCAGAAGATGGGCATTGTAGTCCTAGGCAGATAGTCTCAGCACGAACTGAGGCAGGTAAACAAAAAATGACAGAAGAGGAGACAAGTAGGAAAGGTGAACGATACATCTGTGGTGCGGCCAAAAAATGTTGGGAATATTCCCCATGGAAACTTTAAAGCACAAAGCAGAGCCCAGAAGAAAAAATGAGGTGTGGAACCAGAGATGCAGGAGGATTTAGAACCAGAGGAAGGTCAAGTAGGCATAAGTCAAATTAAAGAGATGTTGGCAGAGATGCTGGTTAAAGTTAAAATATCATTAAAAACAGACATTGCGGCAGTTAGAGCAGATATTGGGCAGGTTTTGGGCCGAGTAGAAGAAATGGAGGAAAGAATGAATATATATGATCAAAGGCTGGAGGAAATGTATGAACAGATGAAGGCTCTTCAAAGAGCAAATAGATCGCTGCTGTAAAAAATGGAAGATCAAGAAAATCAAAGCTGATTAAAAAATCTACGGATAAGAGGATTACCAGAGAAATTTAAAAATGAAGAATTAACAAAGGTGTTGCAGGAACTGTTCAACCCCATGTTGGGGTAAGAAACAACAGAAATATTGAAAATAGACAGAGTACATAGGATCGTGAGATGCCAAGTTCTGGCGGATGACAACCCAAGAGATGTAAAAGTTAGGCTTCATTATGCTGAAGAGAAATCTAAAATCATGGAGGGCTCACGGAAGTCGGCAGGAATCTTATATGAAGAAACTGAGCTGAAAATATTCTCGGACTTATCAGCAGAGACTCTCGCAAGAAGAAGACTTAAGCCTCTGACAGAACAAATGTGAACACTGAATGCTGCATAGCAATGGGGATTTCCAGCGTGTCTTAAGGAGAGGAAGGATGGTTGAAATGCAGTACTTAGATTCCCTGAAGATCTCCAGGACTTTTATAGTAAACTGGATCTTATACCTTCCCCTTTACCGGGATGAGAAGAAAATACTGAGATAATATTGGCTCCAAGTAATAGGCAGTGGACCCATAGTGAGAGAAGAGGGGGAGGGAGGAGGTAGAGGTAGTAGTGAGGATGCAGGGTACATTGGAGCATGTATTTTGAGATTAGAGAGAAATAAATAGATGGAGGAGCGGGGGGAGGCTGGAGGGCCGGGGGGAGGCTGGAGGGCCAGTTAAGGGGTCAGTAAGTTTAGAAGTAACCACCCCCCCAGGAGGTGTGGGAACTGGATGATATCTGGATAGATGCCGTTGGATCCATACATTGAACACATATGTTAAGGGGGGGTAATGGGATGGATTTGGGTGGGGGGGTACTGGGGGGGTTTTGGGTTTTTTTATTATTTTTTTTTCTTCTCTTCTCCTCTCCCTCCATTCCCGTACTGTCCTCGGCCTGCCAGGCGCTTTTTATAATGAGCTATGACTACAATAAATTTAGTTACTTATAATGTAAAAGGACTGAGCACTCTAAGTAAAAGATATAAAGTAAATAAAGAGTTGTGTTTGATTGGGGCAAACGTGGTCTGCCTCCAAGAAACACATATTTCACATGCCTCTGGGCATAGATTGTTCTTGCATTTGTTTCCCGTATAGTTTTATGGAGATTTAATATCCAGATACTCGCGGGGGGTGGCCAAAGGTTTTGATAAGAATACGGTATTTGTTGTAATTCCTTTTCATTAAAGGGAGACTGTGTAATATGGACTTTATGTTGGCGAATATTTATTCCCCAAATAAGGAGCCAGATACATTTTTAAAGAAAGTCTTGAAAAAACTTGAGGTATTTAAGGAAGGTAAACTTATAATAGCAGGAGACGTAAACCTGAGTATAGACCCTTGGGTAGATACCACGGGGGGCCCCTCTCGTTATACACTTGAAAGACAAAAGGCTGTTAAATATATGTTATTGGAGTACCAGCTGGTAAATGCATGGAGGGTTAGGCACCCAGGGAAAAGGGACTATACTTTTTCTTCCCCAGTCCTTGGGACATTCTCAAGGATCGACTATATCCTTATAAAACATCAATTATTGCCATCTCCAAAAAACGTAGAGATTAAAGCAATAACTCTCTCTGATCATACCCCAGTAGTGATTCAATTAAAAATATCACGCAGTCTTAGGGGGGGGAGGAACTGGAGATTAAACAATTCTCTTATTTAGGATTCGGCGATAATTAAGAAGATCGAGCAAGAGTTGGAAAATTTCTTTGCCATTAATGACACATCAGAAATCCCCTGGTCAACTCTATGGGAAGCACATAAAGCCTTTATAAGGGGACTATTGATAGGGGTTGGAGTAGGGAAGAAGAGAGAGAGGGGAGAGAAACTTAGTACTTTATATAGAGAGATATATGATTTAGAACAAATGACAAGACCCCAAGGCATCCCAGAGAGACAAGAATTAATAGCAAAAAGAGAAGAATTAGTACAATTGTTAGAACAGGATAAAAAACTTGTTTTTCACATAGTAGATAAAGAGAGGTATCAATAGGGTAAAAAAGCTGGTAAATGGCTGGCCAGACTAATAAAGGAAAAAAAAAGTCTACCATTCATCCCTAAAATTAAGAACAATAAGGGTGAGATGGTACATTCGTCAACTGAAATTGCGAATGTATTCCATGCATATTATAGCACGTTATATAAGGTGAATCAGAGAGGAGAAGATAGAGCGAAACAAGACACAGAAGTTTACGAGTACCTTTGGGGCCTAGACCTTCCTATGGTGCCTAAGGAGGGATTGAACAACTGGAAGCTCCAATTACCCAGGAAGAGGTAGCAAGAGCAATAAAGAATATGGCCCTGGGAAAGAGCCCAGGCCCCGATGGGTACTCTATCTTGTACTATAAAAGATTTCAAAGTTGTTAAAACCTAAACTATGTGAATATCTCAATGCTTTAGCAGAAAGAAAGACTCTGCAGGAGGAACCATTATTGGCCTATATAACTCTTATTCCAAAGGAAGGGAAGGATCCAACAGTCCCAGCGAGTTATAAGCCAATATCCCTGTTAAATACAGATATAAAGATTTTTGCTAAAATAATAGCTGAAAGACTAAAACCATTATTACCAAGTTGGATATGTAATGATCAGGTAGGATTTGTAACAGGGAGAGAGGGGAGGGATAACTGCCTTAAATCAATGTTTCTGATCCATGAAGCAAAAAAGGGTGGGGCCCCAGTCGTATATCTGTCGATAGACGCCGAAAAGGCTTTTGACAGGGTAGACTGGGGGTTCATGTTTGGAACATTAAGATATCTGGGTATGGGGGAGAGGATGATGAAATGGATATCTGCTTTCTACCATTATCCAACAGCTAAAATTAGAACAAATGGAAATTTATACTCTTCCTTTGAGCTATTGAACGGGACAAGGCAGGGGTGCCCCCTCTCTCCAATGCTGTTTGTTCTGCCATTGGAACCTCTGTTAACTGTAATCTGTAAAAACCCGGATATTAGAGGGGTGAGAGTAGGGGAACGGGATTATAGAGTAGCCGCCTACGCAGATGATTTGCTCTTTTATGTCTCCAACCCTAGGATAATAATTCCAATTATATATTAGAAGAATTGAGTAGATATGGAAAATTGTCCAATTTTAAAATAAATATGTCTAAATCCGAGGTAGAATTAATGCCTTAAAATGCATATTTTACCTAGGATGATTTACATCTTTCAAATGATTCCAATTGCTGTACATCAGGGATATTTTAGGAAATTAAGATCAATGACACTAAAATACATATGGGCACATAAGCGCCCTTGGATTGCATATGCAACATTGGTGAAGGGAAAAAGGGCAGGGGGACTAGCAGCACCGGATTTTGAGAAATATTATCAGACGATCTCTCTTTATCCTGGATCGCAGAGTGGACCCATAATAAGGAGGAGAAGAGTTGGGTAAATATCGAGATAACACAAAGTAAGGTGGACTTGCGAAAGATGGTCTGGATACCACGGTAATATCAGGATCTAGCCACTAGCACAAACCCACTAACTACAAATACTTTCAAAATTTGGGATAGGTTGGGGAGAGCGCACCATTGGGACTATAATTCGCCACTAATGTCTATACCGGGCACAAATTATTTTAAGCCAGGGAAAGAGGAACACATATATTTTATTAGATGGGAAAAAGAGGAGGAAATATTATTGCAAGATGTAATAAAGGGAAATAGGATATATACGTATGATGAAATTACACTTGAATGGGGTAAAACGCCATTAGATAAATGGAGGTATGCACAATTAAAGCACTTTACACAATCATTACCACAACAATTGCGGAAAAAAAGGGCACATGAGGTTAACGGAGACATTATTTTGCTCCCATCTTAGTTTAAATCAAAGTATTTCTAAAATTTATAACATTTTGGTCAAGGAAGCAGAACCTGAATCCCCCCCCCATTCAGGGAAATGGGAAGAGGAAGAGGGTTTTCTTAGGGATGAGGAACATAAAAGGAAAATCCTTAGAATAGCCTGTTTTTCGTCAAGCGACATAAGGATGGTGAAAATGTGTTATAAATTTTTGGCGAGATGGTACGTGACCCCTCAGGGGGTGCATAGGCTCGGGGCAGAAGGCCCCCAACTTGTTGGAGGGGATATGATGCCCCGGGGACCTTTGTGCACCTGCAGTGGGAATGTACAAAGATACAACCTTACTGGGGTAGAATTATAGCAGCTATCTAGCAAATAACGGGAGAACGTATTCAGAATGATTCCTGGAAATTTCTATTTCAATATAGGAATTCCTTAGTCCCATACCTCCTAAATGCAGCTAAAGGTTTGGTTTCGAGCCTATGGAGAACCCCAGAAGCGCTGAATATGAAGGAGTGGGCAGCAAGAGTGGAAATTGTGAGAGCTATAGAGGAAACAATTCATATAGTGGAGGATTCATTAAAGACATATTGGAACATATGGGGAAAATGGATGGAGTTTAAAAAATCCGAGGGTTGGAGGAATCTGATGGAGGTTTAGGGGGAGGGGGAGGAGAGAGGGGGGGTTCAGTTTGGGGTGGGGGGCATGTAATGTGGATATTGCAATGTGAGTTTTATTACTTGTATTTGAGTATTTTTGTTTATATAATAAAAGAGAATAGTCAAAGAAAAAAAGGTAAATAAAAGCATTTTAAAGTAACCATACAATCCTTTCATTTGCTTTGTACATACACATGGATTAATGAAAACAACCTAAATATGTGCTTTAAGGTTTTTAAAAAAAATTTATTGTGTTTATATACGTGGTCTTTCTGGAAAAAGTCTAGCCATTGTTAACCTCCCTGGCGGTTTTCCCGAATGTGGCTCGGGGTTAAATTTCAGCACCATTAGAGGTAACCCGGAGCCACACTCAGGATTGCATTGCAGGATCCTGGTGCGGTATACTTACCTTGTCCCCAGGATCCTGCGATGTCCCCCTGCTGTGTCCATGGGCTGTGTCCTCCGCCCGAAGCCTCTCTGTGCCGGGCTCCGTTCCCTGTGAGCATCGCACTGGGGCGGAGCCCGGCGGCAAATTCAAAAAAGTGAAAAATCATAATACATACAGTACACTGTAATCTTACAGATTACACATTACTGTATGAAATTATTTCACATCCCTTTTGTCCCCACTGCTTTGTCCAATGCCCTGCATGCAGTTTTATATTATACACTGTATACTGTTCTTTCTGCCTGGAAACTTGAGATTGTCCATAGCAATCAAAAAGTGTCCCTTTACATCAAAAGTGGTTTTAGACCAGCTAGAAAACAGCAATAGTAAATTAGAATTGGAAAAGGAAGGAAAGCTGCGTTGATAAATCGAAAGTCCATACAATTGCTCGTGGATAAATCAATAGACAGTTCGCTCTATGTAAACAAACACCAGGGTGAATCAAATAGAATCAAACGTGCTGCCATCTTAAAAAAGACCTGCTTACCAGCTGGCAAGCAAAGACAGGCAGATGGCTTATACCCAGCCAGGGCCTTTGCTTGTAATGAAGATCAGTTGATGGGCTAAAGGCTGGATGGTTAGATGAATGCTCGGAATGCTCCCAACAACACACGACCTTGATCAGTGCCCCGAGTCTCAAGACGCCATCTTAGGCATGGGCAACCAATCCTATTTCACAAGTATTGTGTGGGCAAAAAAATTTTGTTTTTATTTAAACAAAAAAAGGAAAGAAAACGGAAAAAAGGAAAAGAAACGGAAAAAAAAAAAACCATAGCACCAAAGGGATGCCACCTCAAACTAGGTGCCAATGTTGATAATGCAAAAAACGACCAAAAGATCGATGTGCACTATATGAATCCAATTAGTAATGGATATGAATGAAATAATATATAAACGTGCCAAAAACGAATTAAATACCCGGATAAACCAGGGACACTTAAAAGTTAATAACTAAGTGGGATCCATGTTGGGTAGATGTAAATCCAGTGTGTGAAAATTGGAGTGCATGATTACATACAACAAATAATTGGAAAAACATAAATATTTATTTTAAAGTGTGACTGTGCATATTTTAAGATATTAGAGCAAAAAAAGGAGTGAACCTATTGTATTGAAAAGTGGATCAATATATAAAGTGAAAAATATTTATAAATAAATATTGTAAACTAAATAGATAATTAGCCTATTCATAATAAAAATAGTGACAAATATAAAAAATAAAAATAAAGATAAAGATAGTGAAAATTAGTGAAAAGAGTAGGAAGGTAGGATCTACAGATAAAAATTAATATATAAAATATTATTTAAAAATAACACTAAATATATCAGTAATGGAAATCACACAGGCCTAGTCATAAACAACCACCTGTGTAATAATCTTGTCTATGGGCTTTTAAAAACCAAATTATATTCAAAAATGAAAAAAAAAATTTTTATGAAAAAAATATAAAGAACGAATCCCATAGTAATAAAAATATAAATATGAAATATAAACCCACCAGCATGACTCAGATCAAGTTTACATGAAAGAGTAGCAAGAGAAAAGAGCAAAAAGTCATACTTCAGATTGTAGCAAACAAGGGAACTAGGAGTTATCTATAAAAGCATTAACATCAACCTCTATGTTTAACCCATAAGGTGTATATGTTTTAACCTTATGAATCCACAGCATTTCAAGTTTGTAAATTTCACGTACGAGAGAACTACCCCTCCAATTGGGGCTATATTTATCAATGCCCAAAAAAAAAGATGTTAGAGGGATCCCTATTGTGGACCAAACGGTATTGTTTTGATACTGAGTGCTTTTTAAAACCAGACTTTATATTTGTAATGTGTTCATTAAGTCGAACTTGCAAGGGGCGTTTCGTTCTGCCTATATACTGCAGCCCACAGGGGCATTGCAGTAGATAGACCACGCCCTTAGTGGTACAGGTGATAAAAGGGCTGTAAAATAAGCAAGTAATAAGTAAATTAGAACACTTGCAGAATTGAGCGATAGTGAATCGTGTGTTTCAAACTTCATACCTGGGATATCTACTAGACTACTACTAGAATCTACTAGAATCTACTAGACTAGACAGATTTAAGTGTGTTATTGCTAAGAATTACAGGCCTACAATATAAAACGCCAAATTTCTATGCAAAATAATTGTACCACTTTGAGACGCAAAAATCTGATATAATCATACCACCAGGGAGGCTACAGTGTTACTAAACCCAGGACTCTGCATTCACTATATCTGGTCTCCCACAGTACTCAGAACATAGAACTGCAATAGTTTTAGTAAATATCAACACCTTTTCTCTTCAGCAGTATATAGCAGGCTTGTGACTTCTATCAGTGCCTGGTTAAAGCTTGTAGAAGAAGTTTTCATACTGCTCTTACTGTCCTATGAAGCTGCAGAACCCCTGACCCTCTGTCTGGACAGTGCTGATTGGCCATGTGCTGATCAGATGCACCCTATCAAAAAAACAACCCTCTAGCAATACATACCAAACTGAGCATGTGCAGCTTGTCCCCTAGCTTATATCAGGAGATGGATTGGGAACAGTGGAGAAAGGGGAGGAACAGAGAAGCCAGGATCAAACAGTCTTTCCAAAGTGAGTATAACAAGCATGCTTTATTGCATATACAGACTGATTTTACTGTTGTGGATTTAGTAACACTTTACTATAACGAAAACAGTTTAACTGATATTGGTGTAACCTGGCAGCCAAGGAGAGTGCACTGGAATGCACATGCGTGAAAAATGATGACTTCAGTGTAGGTGCTAGACACTGTTGAGTGAGGATGTGTACTGTGTAGTCAAGCGAGTAGAGCAACAAATTTGCATCAAATTTTGCGTTAAAAATTGCTTGAACATTCCATTGTAGAAACTATTTGGATAATTCAGAAGGCTTTCGGGTACGATGCATTGAGTCCAGAGCACCTAAAAGCATGGCACACACACTGCTAAGATGGTTAAGAATCTGTTGAAAGTGAACCACGTTCTGGAAGGCTTGCAGCAAGAAGAACACCTGAGAATGTTTAACGTGTACGAACTGCAATCAACAAATATCGGTGACTGACACGAGAACTAGAAGCTGATCTGGGGATTCCAAAAACTACTGTGTCTGAGATTTTGATGCAGGATCCTGGCATGAAGTGTCTAGTATCAAAAACTGTTCTATGGCTTCTGCTACCAGAGCAGAATGAACACCGAGCTTCAGTTACTAATGACTTGCTTCAAACTGCTACCAATGAACCAAATTTCAGGTAGAACATCATAACCAGAGATGAATCGTGGGTCTACAGTTATGATCCTGAAACGAAGGCACATTTATCCCAATGGAACCTGGTTCTCCACACCTGAAGAAGGCGCAGCAAAATTGCAGCAAGACCATGTTAGCTGTGTTTTTTGACTGAGAAGGTGTTGTCCAGCACGATTACACTCCTCCGGGCCAGACAATTATTAAGGAGTACTACCTCAGTGTTCTTCAATGGTTGAGAGATGCAATACAACAAAAACGGCTGCAGCTTTGGGCAACTGGTGATTGTCAGCTTTATCATAAGAATACACTCCACCCATGCATCACGTCTTGTGCAGAGTTTTTTAGCAAAACAACAAATCACCCAGGTGACTCAGCCCCCCTACAGCCCAGATTGTACACCCTGCGACATCTGGCTTTTCCCAAAACTAAAATCACCTTTGAAAGGGAAGAGATTTCAGACCATCAATGAGATTTAAGAAAATACAAAGAGGCAGCTAATGATAGTTTCAACAAATGATTTTGAAGAGTGTTTTGAACACTAAAAGAGTCACTGGGAGAACTGTGTGAGGTCCAAAGGTGCCTACTTTGAATGAGACTGAGGCATCATTGTCCTACATACAATGTTTTTTGCATATTCTTCAAAAAATTTCACTCTTTTTTTATGTTACATCTCTTGATACTTTCTGGGCAAACCTCATATGGGGCTTATATACTGAGCACAATTATAAATGCAACACTTTTGTGTTTGCCCCTATTTATGATGAGCTAAACTTCAAGATCTACGTCTTTTTCTATGTACACAAAATGTGTATTTCTCTCAAATAATGTTCACAAATCTGTCTAAATTTGTGTTGATGAGCACTTCTCCTTTGCCGAGATAATCCATCCACCTCACAGGTGTGGCATATCCAAAAGCTGATTAGACAGCATGATTATTACACCAGTGTGCCTTAGGCTGGCCACAATAAAAGGCCACTCTATTGGGGGGGGTATGGGAGGGGGGAGGGGGGGGTCCAAAAACCAGTCAGTATCTGGTGTGACCACCATTTGCCTCACACAGTGCAGCACATTTCCTTTACATAGAGTTGATCAGGTTGTTGATTGTGGCCTGTGAAATGTTGGTCCATTCCTCTTCAATGGCTGTGCAAAGTTGCTGGATATTGGCAAGTACTGGAACAGGCTTTCGTATATGCCAATCCAGAGCATCCCAAACATCCTCAATGGGTGACATCTCTGGTGAGTATGCTGGCCATGCAAGAACTGGGATGTTTTCAGCTTCCAGGAATTGTGTACAGATCCTTGCAACATGGTGCCATGCATTATTATGCTGCAACATGAGGTGATGGTGGTGGATGAATGGCACAACAATGGGCCTCAGGATCTCGTCACGGTATCTCTGTGCATTCAAAATGCTATCAATAAAATGCACCTGTGTTCGTTAGCATACGCCTGCCCATACCATGACCCCACTGCCAACATGGGCCACTCGATCCACAGCGTTGACATTAGCAAACCGCTCACCCACACAACGCCATACACGCTGTCTGTCATCTGCCCTGTACAGTGAAAACTGGAATTCATCAGTGAAGAGAACACCTCTCCAAAGTGCAGAATGTGAGCATTTGCCCACTCGAGCCGGTTACGACGATGAACTGCAGTCAGGTCGAGACCCAGATGAGGATGACAAGCATGCAGATGCGCTTCCCTGAGACGGTTTCTGACAGTTTGTGCAGAAATTCTTTGGTTATGCAAACCGATTGTTGCAGCAGCTGTCCAGGTGGCTGGTCTCAGACAATCTTGGAGGTGAAGATGCTGGATGTGAAGGTCCTGGGCTGGTGTGGTTAAATGTGGTCTGCGGTTGTGAGGCCGGTTGGATGTACTGCCAAATTCTCTGAAACGTCTTTGGAGACGGCTTATAGTAGAAAAATGAAATTCAATTCAAGGGCAACAGCTCTAGTGGACATTCCTGCAGTTTGCATTCTAATTGCACGCTCCCTCAAAATTGCAACATCTGTGGCATTGTGCTGTGTGATAAAACTGCACGTTTTAGAGTGGCGTTTTATTGTGGCTAGCCTAAGGCACACCTGTTCAATAATCATGCTGTCTAATCAGCATCTTGATATGCCACACCTGTGAGGTGGATAGATTATCTTGGCAAAGGGGAAGTGCTCACTAACACAGATTTAGACAGATTGGTGAACAATATTTGAAAGAAATAGGCCTTTTGTGTACATACAAAAAGTCGTAGATCTTTAAGTTCAGCTCTTGATAAATAGGGGCCAACACAAAAGTGTTCCCTTTAAAATTTTGCTCAGTGTATATTATCTATGAATGGTGGGTAGTGCTACACAATGGTTGTGCTTTGCCACTGCTTGAAATATTGCAAATCTACGAGTTGGCTTATACATGATAACAATGCACTTACTGGGACTGATTTACAACAGGCAAATAGGCTGTTTACTTAGCAAAAGCGAACTTTCATTTTGCAAGTAAATTTTCTCTTAGCTCAGTGTACCAGTTGAAGCTCTGCTGACTTCCATCATCCAATCATGTGCAAGCAAAAATACTGTTTTTTTTCTTCTTGCTTGTGACTGGGTGTTCTTTGCCAAGTGATTTTCATCACATTCACTAAGTTAAGTGAAAATGTAAAGAGAACCTGCTCTTCTCCCTTAGTAGATTAACCCAACTGCGTGAAAATATATTAAACAGCATTTTTTTAAGAATGTTAAGGTCAACTAAAAAAAAAATATTTTTAAGTAAACACTGCAGTTGTAACTCATAATATGTGTTCACTGAAAAATGCACTATACTTTTTATAGGTTTAATATGGAATGAAATAGGAATTTTCAAAGGAATCCAAAGTGTAAATACACATGATGGGATTTTACTTGTCTCCAGAACTGTAGTGCCAATAGCTGAAGACTTCTGTACATTCCGGTCACAGTTATTGTATTTTACTGAAACCAACTGCATCAGTAAAGCCCCTCAATTAAATCCCCAATTATGTTATATGGAAAATTCAAGTGGTTGGACATGAATTTAACAACTGACTGGACCTAACGTTAACAGTATGATTTATATTAGCAAGATTATGTAGCTCACAATATTGTGCAAAGTACAGCACAGTGCCAACATAATCATAATAGGTCTTGCTCAGCAGAAACAGTTTAATGAATAAAGAGAAAGATGATTTCAACATATTTGCTGTGGTCTATTCTCTCTATATTACTGGAGATAATAATAATAATAAACTTTTATTTTATATAGCACCTTTGAAGGTAGCTTCTCAAAGCATTTTACAAAGAAAACACAAGAAATACATAGGATAAAACAAACAGGACAGTTACGTGAAAGCTTATCTAAAGAAAGCAGTTTTTAGATCTGATTTGAATAAGTTTAGAGAAGATGACTCTGTAATGTTCTTTGGAAGTGAATTCAAGAGTTTTGGAGAATAGCAGGTAAAGTCTCTGTATACATATACATACTACACATACTATACATATACTGTATATCAAGTGATGTGAGCTACATGGGAGTCTTTTAAACTTCAGGAAAGGTGAACACCATCAATAGTTTCTACTTTGCTTCTTAATATAAAATCCCAGAAACAGATGTGGCAATCCAAAATGCTGAAATCCAAAATGTATTATGCAGATATCATATTAAACTGAATCCCCCTCCACCCTCAGTCACAATTTTTTTTTAAATCAATGAATCAAAATAAATGTGAATTCATAGAAATAAATGAATCCCTTATGCCCCGTACACACGATCGGACATTCCGAAAACAAAATCCATGGATGTTTTCTGACGGATGTTGGCTCAAACTTGTCTTGCATACACACGGTCACACAAATCTTGTCGGAAATTCTGAACGTCAAGAAAGCGCTGACGTACAA
Organism: Aquarana catesbeiana; assembly: GCF_042186555.1. Classification (NCBI taxonomy): domain Eukaryota; kingdom Metazoa; phylum Chordata; class Amphibia; order Anura; family Ranidae; genus Aquarana; species Aquarana catesbeiana. The sequence continues at coordinate 125,408,144 of NC_133333.1, read as the reverse complement.
CATGTACAACGAGCCAAGAAAAATTAAGTTTAATAGCCAGTGCGGCTCTTCTGCTTGATTCCGAGCATGCGTGGAACTTTGTGCGTCGGAATTGTGTACATGCAGTCGTAATTCATGACAACGGGTTTTGTTGTCGGAAAATTTGAGATCCAGATCTCAAATTTTGTGTGACGGAAATTCCGATGAAAAATGTCCGATGGAGCCTACACACGATCAGAATTTCCGACAACAAGCTCCCATCGAACATTTTCCGTCGGAAAATCCGACCGCGTGTACGGGGCATTAGTGTGCTGCTGCATTAATCCCCTAAAAAAAAAATATAAACAGAGGATCAATCAGAATCCTCCGATTTCATGAATATTTCATGGTACATAAGAACTTACTTTCAAAAAGACAGTTTTGGCTCTTTGTCCCTGCCCTTCATCACCTTTCTGGTAAGCAATAGGGTTGCACAGATACCGTTTTTTTTATTAGCGAATACGAGTACCGATACTTCTGCTCAAGTACTCACAGATACCGATACCTTTTGCGGAACGATTTGAGCCCATACAAAAAGAATGGGCTCAAGTCGCACTAGAAAGAATAGCACTGCAAAGAATCGCATGCGATTTGAAGAGGAATGTGGTGTGATTCCTATCTGAATCATATGCGGGTTCCCGTACTGCTCCTGTGTGAACCTAGGCTGAGTCACTATGACAAGCCTGGGTTCACACAGGAGCAGTGGTGGTAACCGAATCTGATTCGGACAGGAATCGCACCCCATTCCTGTTTAAATCACATGCGATTCTTTGCAGTGCAATTTGAGCCCATTCATTTTGTATGGGCTCAAATCGCACCGCAGAGGTATTGGTTTAATTAGTGGAGCATTTGCAAGAGTACGAGTTTTAATGCAAATGCTTAGTATCTGCACCGATACCGATATCAGCGCAACCCTAGTAAGTAAGACAAATCACAACAGAGTTTAAATGCTTACACATCATAAACATGTCACAAAAACAAGAAAAACAATAAACTGATGTGGGAGATGCATATAAGATATTATTGAATTATAGATTGCACCAATACTAGTGTTTAGTCGATATTGGATAATAGGTGACAGAACAGTGAGATCAGTTCTTAAACTGAGGAATATGAGAGAAAAGGAGCTTCATATCCATGTCTCAATTGTGTGCAGTGTTAATGAATAATTAAGGATTTTGTTCGCCCTGGGAAGGCACTGGGAAGGTTTTTACAATCAGACGATTACACATGTCTCAGTCTTTACTTAACCTCCCTGACGGTATTCCCCAATGTGGCTCGGGGTGGATTTTCGGCACCAAAAGCGGTAACCCCGAGCCACACTTGGGATTGCATCGCAGGATCCAGGTACAGCAAACTTACCTTATCCCCTGGATCTTGCGATGTCCTCCCCACTCGATTCATCTTAGCGCCGAGCTCCGTTCCCTGCGAGCATTGCAAAGCATGGGGACGAAGAACGGCACCAAATTCAAAAAGTAAAAAACACAATACATATACAGTACAGTGTAATTCAGAAAAAGAAAATAGGGGGACTTTAGGACTTTGTAGGCACAGTAACACCAATTCTCTTACAAAATGAATTTATTGAAAAAGCATAATTATACAATAATTATTAAAAAACCACAAACATTTATGTACAAAAGATGTTTCATGTAATCGTTGCTATACAGAACCACCTCTACATATATATAGGACCTTGGATATATAAGGATAACTTATCCAAAGTGAGTAGATATCTAAGGGCGTGGCTGGACAGCAATTCAACAAAGGGTAACTTCGTATCAGAGAATGCAATACATGTTCCGCGTGTCTAGACGCTTCTTCAGGAGCAGGAACAGTTGTGGCTAACAAATTGGATAAAATTGATATAATTAATATACAATAATTAATAATGATGCATGAATGTAAAAATGTAAAAATGGTGTGAACGGTTCAGGAACCTCAAGCAGCCAGACAGCAAAGGCGGGGGTAAGGCACCCAAAAGGGGGCGATGAAAAGACACCACGGGGGCATGCAGAATATAATATTATCGTATCAATGGGGAAATAGAAAAAAGGCATCTTAGGTAAAGACCCAAAATAGAAAAAGAAGAAAAAACACGTATCTATGGGATAAACTGGGAAGAAGGGGGAAAGGGAGGGAGGAAAAAAGGGGGGGGGGGAGGGGAAGGGAAGGAAAGGGGGGGGAGGGGGGGGGAGTGGGAAAGGGGTGGGAGGGAAAAAGGAGGGAGAGAGGGAAAAAGGAGGGAGGGAGGGAAGGGTAATGAAGGGAGTGTGAGGGCCAAAAAAGGGGGGGGAAAGGGGGGGGCCGGGAAGGAAACGTGGGATACTTACTATAGTATTATGAATAAAAAAGTGTGTAGATGCAGCCACACAATGGTAGAAAGGACGGTGGGAACGAGGCTGGGTAACATACGTGATGTATGGTCCAGAGTAAATGTATGTATTCACATTGCCTAAGGAAGGATATATATAAGAAAAGTATTTAATAATAAACAATAATAATGGTCTAAGTGGGTCATCCATGATCAGACACTCACCGAAATGATGGATTGTTTGACGTAATTTGTATATACTGTATAGTATAGGGGTAAGGTCTATTCCTATGGATATTGCTGGTTAGCATATATCCATGAATGAGAAGGGATCCAGAGGAAGCCTAAGTAGTGTGTATGATCATCCAACAGCATTCACCAAAATGTATCTGAAGTAGAATATAGTCTACCTGGAGTATGAAAATATATACACCAGTAAGGGAAGGACCGAGGACTAATAAAGTAAAATAATCAAAAGAAAAAGAAAAGTAAGGTGGTCTAAATAATTATAAGAATAATCCCTGCAAATGGGCAAATAGTACCTGAACAAAGTGGGCAGTGTGAATAGAGCGTTCCGACCCGGCCATCTGTAGTCTCAGCTGTGCACCGTATAGGACATGGTCCTATTTAAATGCACGTCCCGTCCGTAGTCAACAAATTGGCGCCGCCGACGTGACGTCATCTGGACCGGCCGAAAGAGTTCCAGTGCGCATGCGCACCGCTCGGCTGAGAGCGCCAGCGAAAGAGATGTCGCTCCCGTCCAAGAGCAGGTGCGCGCACAACATGGAATAGCATTGGCCAGGAAGGGGAGGGGGAGCGACTCCCCCACTGCCCATGTGTGCGTCACACTAACAGATGGAAAGATGGTGTGACATTGGGCGGCCACGTGGTGGCTAAGAACTCGCCCACAAGAGGGCGCCCGTCCCAGCCAAGCAGATGAGCAAGCAGAAGGAAACATGAACCGTTCAATATTATAATATAACAAAACACAGTTTGAGCATTATGTAACCAAAATATATAAATAGGTATCAATAGTTCTCTATGGTTGCAATTTACAATGCCTAAAACAAGAGCCTGGCAATAATAGATCCAAAAGAGATTTTCATTTAATATATTTGTACAGGGGCATATGTATCTGTAATATGGAGCTTAGACTGTACCATAAGGCTGGAGAGGCAAACACCCAGAACAATACAGATTGATCATGTCTAAATATATGGGAATCAATTCATGGTTGGGGATAAGATCGTTACACTAAAGGATAAGGAGGAACTGTAGGTAAGTTAGAACAGTAGACGTTACAGGAACGGTTTATATGATTGAGCTTCATTTATGCCAGGAGCATGGATGGCATTCAACTGCTCTATCCAAAGTGTCTCTCTTTGGAGTATCTGTTTATCCCAATTTCCACCTCGTGGGTTTTGAGGGATCACTGCAAGGGCAATAAAGGATATCACTGAGGTGTCAAATTTGTGATATAAATCTAAATGTCTGCTTACTGAGGTGACCATTTTTCCCCCTCCGGAGTAATAGATATGGTCTTTGATGCGGGACGTAGACGTCGTGCCTACAACAGAGCCTTGCGCCAATCACGCAACTCTCTGTTATATAAAACCAAGACCCCTAAATCCAACCAGGTTGTCAGATATATCTCTAGATACTCTCAGCATCATGCTGAATTACGTGAGGTCTTGACAACACATTGGTCTCTACTACGGGACGACCCTATTTTGGCCAAATATGTCAGTCCCATTCCTAACATTACCTTTCGTAGGTCTAGATCCCTACGGGACAAACTGACGTCAAGCCACTATCTTAACAACATAACACCTCATCATCACTCCAATGGCAATGCTAGGTGTGGCAGGTGCGCGTTCTTTCCTTGGATTCAAACAGGTACCCGATTTGTATTACCTAATGGGGAAATTTTTACCCCTACCTTTTATGCTGATTGTGAGACCCAAGGCATAGTCTACTTAATGACATGCAAATGTAAAGCCTTTTATGTTGGGAAAACCATTAGGCAGTTCCGCTCCCGCATCAAAGACCATATCTATTACTCCGGAGGGGGAAAAATGGTCACCTCAGTAAGCAGACATTTAGATTTATATCACAAATTTGACACCTCAGTGATATCCTTTATTGCCCTTGCAGATACTGGACCATACATCACGTATATTACCCAGCCTCATTCCCACCATCCTTTCTACCATTGTGTGGGTGCCTCTACACACTTTTTTATTCATAATACTATAGTAAGTATCCCACGTTTCCTTCCCGGCCCTTCCCCCCCTACCCCCCCCTTTTTTGGCCCTCACACTCCCTTCATTACCCTTCCCTCCCTCCCTCCTTTTTCCCTCCCACTCCTTTCCCCCCCACCCCCCTCCCACCCCTATCCTTCCTATCCCCTCCCCCCCCCTTTTTTTCCTACCTCCCTTTCCCCCTTCTTCCCAGTTTATCCCATAGGTACGTGTTTTTTCTTCTTTTTCTATTTTGGGTCTTTACCTGAGATGCCTTTTTTCTATTTCCCCATTCATACGATAATATCATATTCTGCATGCCCCTGTGGTGTCTTTTCATCGCCCCCTTTTGGGTGCCTTACCCCCCGCCTTTGCTCTCTGGCTGCTTGAGGTTCCTGAACCGTTCACACCATTTTTACATTCATGCATCATTATTAATTATTGTATAATAATTATATCAATTTTATCTAATTTGTTAGCCACAACTGTTTCTGCTCCTGAAGAAGCGTCTAGGCACGCGGAACATGTAGAGCATTCTCTGATACGAAGTTACCCTTTGTTGAATTAAAAGTGTTAAGGTACTCAAGCGCTAAAGTGAATATATAAAACTGTAAAATGTTGTACAAAGTAGCGTAAAAAATAAATGAATAAATAAACTAATATAAAAAAAAACAAAAAAACTGATATATAAAAAGAGTTCAAATATCCAGATACTGCAGCTGCAATCATTCAGTGACACCCCACTTATAAATAATTAAATAGATAAAGTGATGCGCTCGTAATATCTATAGGATATCCTACTATTCAATGTGCTGACAGGTCACATTCTACTTGTGGATACTTTGTTACAAACTATACAAAAACTTGAACATAATATAAATAAATATAAATACAATGTGTTGAAAAGTCTGCTGTGAAAGTCTAATTGGAGACCTCCCAGAATACAAATCCAAAAGTTAGTTCACCATTTGTTCTTGTGAAATAATAAACAAACAAAAATATGTGGAAAAAGGTGGTGAAAAAATAGAGTGAAAAATATATTAAAACAGATATATTCAATAAATATGTAGTTGATAACAATTATAAAAGGATTACAATTGTGTGGATTCCCATACACCTTACTTGAAAAGGTGATTCCTTTGCAGGTTAGAAGATACCTCTTATCTGTGTTTAAACAAGGCTTACTGAGTCTGGGTTAATCAGCAGAGGATAGGCTTACATCCACCAGCTATGATCATCTAATCTCCACTTCTCCTGTTCATATGCTTTCCCCCACATGAAATACAAAAGTGGGACAAGACCATTGCGCACATAACTTCTACTAAATAAAGTTAACAAAGAGCCCAATAGATCCACTCACATGATGTAAAAGATCTAGATCGCATTTCACTGATGTATGGTCAGTAGAAATCACTGCCTTCGTGTTCCTCCGTGCTACTGCTATTCAGGATCACTGCAGGCTGCACACTGACAAGAGCTGACAGGCTACTTCTCCCTCACGCGTATCATCACTAGACACGTGACTTTTTCAAAGGTGTGAGTGATTTCTACTGACCATACATCAGTGAAATGCGATCTAGATCTTTTACATCATGTGAGTGGATCTATTGGGCTCTTTGTTAACTTTATTTAGTAGAAGTTATGTGCGCAATGGTCTTGTCCCACTTTTGTATTTCATGTGGGGGAAAGCATATGAACAGGAGAAGTGGAGATTAGATGATCCTAGCCGGTGGATGTAAGCCTATCCTCTGCTGATTAACCCAGACTCAGTAAGCCTTGTTTAAACACAGATAAGAGGTATCTTCTAACCTGCAAAGGAATCACCTTTTCAAATAAGGTGTATGGGAATCCACACAATTGTAATCCTTTGTTGAATTGCTGTCCAGCCACGCCCTTGGATATCTACTCACTTTGGATAAGTTATCCTTATATATCCGAGGTCCTATATATATGTAGAGGTGGTTCTGTATAGAAACGATTACATGAAACATCTTTTGTACATAAATGTTTGTGGTTTTTTAATAATTATTGTATAATTATGCTTTTTCAATAAATTAATTTTGTAAGAGAATTGGTGTTACTGTGCCTACAAAGTCCTAAAGTCCCCCTATTTTCTTTTTCTGAATTATCGTTTTCAGGACGTGGCACATTTATATTTTTCTTATGTATCCACAGTACCACTCTGTGCTATGATACATTTTTTTTTAGATACAGTACACTGTAATCTTACAGATTACATTACTGTATCAATTTATTTCACATCCCTTTTGTCCCTAGTGGTTTCTCCAGTGCCATGCTTGCAGTTTTATATTATAAATACTGTTCTTTCTGCCTGGAAACTGGAGCTTGTCCATAGCAACCAAAACCGTCCCTTTACATCAAAAGTGGTTTTAGACCAGCTAGAAAACAGCGATAATAAATTAGAATCACTTGCAGAATTGAGCGATAGTGATTTGTGGGGAAATCCGTCATCAAACACTGAAAGTAATGACAGTGACAATTCTGCAAATTTCAGTGTTTTTGATTTGATTACATTATTGAATAATTTTTATTATTATTATATTATTATTTGTTATAATTATTTATAGTTGTTTATTATATTATAATTTATGATTTCCTGTTTCAAACTTTATCATACCCAAGATGTCTACTAGACTCTTTTTTGGACAGATTTAAGTGAGTTATTCCTAAGAATTGCAGGCCTAAAATATAGAACCCCAAATTTTCATGCAAAATAATTGTACCGCTTTCAGCATAAGAAATCTGAAATAATCATACCGCCAGGGAGGTTAAAATGTATGTGCTGGTCTGCCCTTGTAAATATGTTTATGTTGGAGAAACAACTCAGAAAATAAAAGAGCAAATAGCCCAAGAAAGTAATTCAATCAGAAAGGGACAACCAACATTGCAGGTAGCCACACTTTGCAGAGTATGCCCACTCTGTGATGGGGTGACTTGCTGGGAGATTGGGTCCTTGGAAGACCCAGGAACCTTTCTGGATACCCCTTACCTGCTGGGCCACTAGTGGAGCATGCTTTGCTATACATCCTTACTATCTTTGGACTTTTTGCCTTTCTGCTGGTTGGCTAACTATTTGCTAATTTTTGGTAGGTGCTAATCCTATGTAGGCTGTGGTTGGTGCATTGCTTGGTGATAGCTGTAAAATATTTTATGTTATTTTCAATTTCATTCTTATTTCTAGTTTGAATTGGATATACTGATAAGAGTGACTCTTGTATCTTTCATAAGCGAAGGTCAGTAGTGCCATATTTTTAGTTGTATATTGATATTTTGGCTACTCTAATATCCTATGCACATGTCCACCCCCAGCTAAGTAGTTTGTGAACCTGTGTTCTTTTTGACACAAAGTGTGTTTTTCCTGGGGGTGCTGCCCGGTCTGATCCACTTCCAGTGGTTGGTCTTCCTGTTCTAGGCTTCTGTTTTGATGTCTCCCCAAAGCCTAAACAGATATGATGGACCCAATAGGTATTGTATATACTATGTTTTACTATGTGTTTTTTTCCTCTTTCCATGTGACAGGGGGTTTTACATATATGAATTAATTTATGAATATGTATTTGTATGTATGTATGTTTGTACTCATTGCATGTATTTGCTTGTTAACATCAGGTAGTCAGATGATAAGAGACTGAAGCCCTGAAGAAGCGGCTTTGACCACGCAACGTGTAGGCAAGCTCTTTGTACAGTCTGACTATTACCCTATGCTTGTTTTTACTTATTGGGGCTATGTTTTGCCCATTTGATGTGAAATGCATTTTTTAAATATTTTGTAATAAAATTATGACTTTTTAAATGCTGTGTATTTTTCCTGATGATAGATATATCAGGTGGTCTTTGTTAAATGTCCATTTTTTCTTTCCCTCCTACACTTTGATAATCATTGCTGGGTTGATGACCTTTTGATATAAAGCTGGTTTAGCTCTATAGATATGCCATGTGTATATAACATATTCTTTATTTTTGTACCACTCTGAAAGTGATTTAAGATTTGTAGTCCTAAATGATGCTTCTAGAAGCAGGAGAGGCGGAGACAGCATTTGGACACTCAAAAAGAGGGGTGGACTGACAGATTATCTTATGCTGGCCATACACTATACGAAAAATTGTTCAAATATTTTTGAAAAACGAATATTCGGCCGTGAGAGCAAACGAGTACCATCATGGCATGACCGATAAATTGTTCAATGGACATAAGTGAATCAATTTTTTTGTTATTTTTTTCACATACACCTAGTGAAAACAGTTTGAACGGGAAACGCATTAACCTTTCAATTTATCGTTCATTCGGCAGAAAATTTCCAAACTTCTCCTTTGTTTTTTCGGCTCAAAAACGTCCCAACCGATTACTGATTTGTGGCCATTAACTGGCCAAAAAAAGATCGAATTTCGGCCGATGTTTCGTATAATGTATGCCCAGCATTAGGGTTAGGGTCAGGGATTTCTACTTCTATTCATTTACATAAACCTTGTATATTGTTTTGATTTCTTTACAGAATTTTACAACACTACACCTGACACAATTTATCTTGGCCTGCATGACCCATTAAGTGTCTTAATTGAAGCCTGCTTTTTTAAAGAGATTTTGGGTTTGTGGCTAGAGAGACAGTGGTTATGAGTAGTATTTTTTTTTATTATTTATTGGGAATTATTAACATGTTAGTTGCTATCTGTTTAGTGAGATTATATTAACTTTCTGTAAATAGTAATGAAAGACTATTGCAAAAACCAAACATGGTTGCTTTGATATTATATGCATCTCTGCCATATATCACTTTGTTTCTTTCATGTTTTTCCCACGAGGGGTTGTTATGTTTCATTCACATTTTGCTGTGACATATTTACAGCTGTGTGAGCATTTAAACTTTATTGTGATTTCTCTTTCTTTCTGTGACTGTGGAGAAGGGATGCCCAAAGCTATCTTCTTTTGAAAGATTGTTCTTATGTACTATGAAATCTGGATAATATATTTGGGATAATCAGCATTTTGACTTTTATGTATTTAGTTCCCACTATTTACAAATGATGAGCAACCACTTAGCATGCAAACACGACAGCATGACAGCCAAACACACAAGTAATGAATATTCCATGCAAGGTTAGTATAACGTAGCATACAAGACCTAACCTCCTTCTCTCCACAGATATTGCTGATGATGGAGCTGGATGACGGACTGTAAGATGGGCCCAGAACTCCCAAAACTCCTTTGGGTAAGATCTGGCACACTGCAACAAGGAGATAACATTTTCATATAACAAATTGCAAATTTTCATGCATTTCTCGATATGTAAAAATTTCCATAGAGGGAAGAGGAGCATAATTTAAATAAGCATTTAAAGACAAAAATACCACTACAAGCACACAGTTTAGCATTTTCTAGACATATACAGTATTTGTATGTAAAATGTACATCTTGCAGCCAATAATACAAATTTCATTTATGTATTTCAGTAGCATTTGGTGGAATGGTCCCACAGCCTTGTTTTCAATGCTGCAAACCAATAAGAGCAACATGTTTCACCTGTCTGCCCAGTTCCACTTATTTCTATAGGACCATGACACAATTTAAAGTGGTTGTGAAGTCGCATAACCCCATTACCTGTATCCTCCCTGTTTTACCAAGATATCAAGTATTGTGTGTCAGTTTTTTTTAAAGTATAATTCCAAATACCTTCTTTCACAGAGCTGCTCTGCGGTCACATGATCTGCCTCTGCTTTCCCTCCCTGATCTAAGGAAAGCAGCGGGAGGGGCTGAGATTCCCCTCTGACATCAGCCAGCCAGCAAAGGGAGTTCACATGACTGCAGAGCTGCGATGTGAAAAAAGGTATTTGAGATTATGATTAAAAAAACAATACTTTATAGCTTGGTAAAACAACGAGGATACAAGTAATGTGGTTATGTATTGCAGTGGAATAGAGGCAGAAGGGGGGGGGGGCAGGGAGGATAACGGCTCTCACAACACAGACTCGAAATGACAGGCAGATAAGGAGGGGGAGAGGGGAGACACTCAGATCACACAGAAGGATGACGGAGATACGTAAACTGACCACAGTATCATGGATCAGCAGCCATGATTATCGTAGTCAGTTAACATAGGGGAACACAAAAACAGGCAGGATCAACCAGTATTTTAGAACATAGAAAGGGACAAATTACACTGCAACAGCACTATGCTGTTATTCATGCTCTAAAGGAACAGGAGCATTTTTTTTTTATTTTTTTTAGGGTTATGACCACTTTAAATTTAAAGATGCAAGTTCCAAAGGTTTTGCACTGGAGGGCATGCCTTACCCTTTCTAATCAAGGTGGCAAGTCTTACTTTGTCAAGGCAACAACTGTGTTGATGTGGACCCCCAGCTACATTGTATGTGACAGCTAATGAAAGGTGGGTGTACCTGTGAACTGTTTTTAGGATATGTTTATTTTTTTCTTCAAAAATCAATGTAATAACAAATACAATAATCCTACTAGTCTCTCCCGATTCTTTACAGCAGGTTATTGTAGGCATAACAGAGTCTATATTGGGCACAGAAAACTGGTCACAATAACAAGCCATTAGAAACAATGTGCTACCTGGGGTGTTCAGGAACTTGGATTCTGAAGAGAAGAGAAACAATTGTACGTGGAATTGAAACCCACCTACCCTATATTTTAGCAAAGGCCTATGGATTTTTCCTGAGATCATAGCTGAGTTTGTATAATGGTAGATTGTCATCATCAGTTTCTTCCAAGTTTTAGTAGATGGGGGTAAGGACACTTTCCACTTTAGGAGAGTATACGTAGTAACATTTTGGCATGGAAATGGGTAAATCACCAAGGACACTTAAAGCGGAGTTCCACCCAAATTGGAAGCTCCACTTATCTGCCTCCTCCTCCCGGTGACAAATTTGGCACCTTTTGGGGGGGGGGGAGATACCTGTTTTTGACAGGTACTCATCCCCACTTCTGAGAGATCTCGCCACAGCGAGATCACATGGAAGTGCAGCCCCCCTCCTTCCCCACCACTGGGCCATTCAGAAAGCACAGCGCACTTTGTGCATGTGCAGTAGGGAACCGGATGTGAACCATCAAGGCTTCACTGCTGGTTTCCCTTACAGGCAATGGCGGCGGCAGCACCCGAGAGCCGATGGAAACATTGTCAGGGGTGCTGACATCGCTGGATTCCAGGACAGGTAAGTGTCCTGAAATTAAAATCAGCAGCTACAGTATGTGCAGCCACTGACTTTTAATTTTTTGCTGGGCGGGGGCTTGTGGGGCAGAACTCTACTTTAATAGACTGTTTTTGTTGTACAAAATATTGGTGAGTCCCAGAGCTGAGAAGACAAAGTCATTGACCCTTAGCCAACAATTGTAAACATATTTACAGGTCCAAAAACAATGAAAAGTCAGCAATATCTCCACATCCCTGGAAGCAAACAGCAGCAGAGTAGACCTATTTTACACAATCTAGAAGTTGTAATATTTTTATAATGAAACAATTCCAGTTGCATTACTTTTTCCCTAAAGGAAGTCACTGAGATTTAAAAGAGTTGAACCTTTTGGTATCTAGCTTTGGAGGTAGCAGTAAGCGTGGAATAGTAGGTAGAAACTAGCTTGGTAATATCTTGTCTCCCTAGAAGTTTTTCAAAGGGAGTAACAATTTTTGGGTTAACCTCCCTGGCGGTTTTCCTGAGTGTGGCTCGGGGTTAAAATTCAGTCCCATTAGCGGTAACCCCGAGCCACACTCGGGATCGCATTGCAGGATCCTGGGGCGGCGTTACTTACCTTGTCCCCGGGATCCTGCGATGTCCCCCGCAGTGTCCGAGGGCTCCGTCCTCCTCCGAAGCCTCTCCGTGCCAGGCTCCATTCCCTGCGAGCGGCGCGACGCACGGGGGCGGAGCCTGGCGGCAAATTACAAAAAAAGTAAAAATCATAACACATACAGTACTGTAATCTTACAGATTACAGTACTGTATGAAATGATTTCACATCCCTTTTGTCCCCAGTGCTTTGGCCCATGCCCTGCATGCAGTTTTATATGATATACACTGTTCTTTCTGCCTGGAAACTTGAGATTGTCCATAGCAACCAAAAAGTGTCCCTTTACATCAAAAGTGGCTTTAGACCAGCTAGAAAACAGCGATAGTAAATTAGAACACTTGCAGAATTGAGCGATAGTGAATTGTGGGGAAATTTATTTTATTACTATTTTTTTTTTTTTTTTTAATTATTTATTTTTATTTATTATATTATAATTTATGTTTTTGTGTTTCAAACTTTATCATACCCGGGATATCTACTAGACTCTGGTTTGGACAGATTTAAGTGTGTTATTGTTAAGATTTACAGACCTACAATATAAAACGCCAAATTTCCATGGAAAATAATTGTACCGCTTTCAGCACCTAAAATCCGAAATAATCATACCGCCAGGGAGGTTAAGATAGGTTCCGAATTGTGTGCAACTAGAATGGTGAAACTGGTAACTGTACAACCTCAATTCCAAAAAAGGTGGGATACGGTGTAAAAATCTACATTGAAACAGAATGTAATGATTTGCAAATCTCATAAACCCATATTTTATTCACAGTAAGAAATAAAAACATACAATTTTTAAACTGAGAAAATGTACCATTTTAAGAAAAACATAAGGTAATTTTGAAATTGATGGCAGCAACACATCTCGCAGTGCCATGCTTACCACAGTTTAGCATCCTCTCTTCTTTGACCCTACGTTCACATCTATACAATTTTTAGTGTGTTTTGCAATTTGCAGAAACGCACTACAGTCCATTTAACAAGGTTTCCTATGCTACTAGTTCACATCTATGCGTTTTGCGTGCGGTGCATTTTTGGAAAGGGTCGGGGATTTTTTTCCCATGATTTGAGACTAATAGACTTCAATGGAGCTGCACCAGAAACGCAATAGGTGTATTTTTGATGCAATTTTTGATGTGTTTTGCATTTTTCGGTTCTTAATTTACCACTGTATATAAATGGTTGCTAAGCAGGGGGCTGGGAAGCCGGCCGCTGTGTCCTTAACAACCAATGAGTCATCAGCTGTCAGCGGGATTCCCCGCTGAAAGCTGAATGTAAAAAGAAAAAAAAAAATGCTGGCAAAAGAATTAGTAAAAAAAAAGACATGGGGTCCCCCCCAAAATCCATACCAGACCCTTATCTGAGCATGCCGCCCAGCAGGTCAGGAGAGGGAGGGGACGAGCACGCACCCCCCCGAACCATACCAGGCAGCATGCCCTCAACATGGGGATGGGTGCTTTGGGGCAGGGGGCTCTGTGCCCCCCACCCCAAAGCACCTTGCCCCCATGTTGATAAGGACAAGGGCCTCTTCCCAACAACCCTAGCCGGTGGTTGTCGGGGTCTGCAGGCAGGAAGCTTATCGGAATCTGAAAGCCTCCCTATAAGAAGGGGGTCCCCAGATCCCGCCCCCCCATGTGAATGGGTATCGGGTACATCGGGTATTGGGTACACCCAAAAAAAGCAGTGAAATGCAATAAAAACACAAGAGCCGTTTTTTTGATAATTCCTTTATTAATAGCTCTGTCTTATCTAGCAGTCTCTTCCCACCATCTTCTCCTCGAGCTGTCTCTTCCCGCTGTTTTCTCCTTTCCGCCGTCTCCTCCTCGACCTGTATCTTCACGCTGTCTTCTTCTTCTCGGCGTCTTTTCCCACCATCTTCTCCTCGAGCTGTCTCTTCCTGCCGCCGTCTCTTTCCACTGCTGTGTTCTTCCTCGCTGCCGGTTACCCGCTAAGAAAATTTAAAAAGCCACTCCCCACGCCCCATGGCTATATAAGTGTCGGCAGAGAGTGGGCGACAACAAAACAGATGAACAGATGAAGACATCACAGAACAAGAGCGGCTTTTTAAAAAAAAATTTTAGCGGGTAACCGGCGGCGAGGAAGAAGACAGCAGCGGGAAGAGACAGCTCGAGGAGGAGACGGCGGGAAGGAGAAGAAGGTGGGAAGAGATGGCTAGAGAAGACAAAGCTATTAATAAAGGAATTGTCAGAAACCGGCCCTTGTGTTTTTATTACATTTCACTGCTGATGTTGAGGGCATGCTGCCTGGTATGGTTCAGGAGGGGGGGTGCTCACTGCACCGGATAAGTGCATGCTCGGATAAGGGTCTGGTATGGATTGGGGGGGGGGCATGTCATTTTTTTTTTAAATTTTGGCGTGGGGGTCCCCTCCAAATCCATACCAGACCTGAAAGGTCTGGTATGGACCTGGGGGGAACCCCATGCTGTTTTTTTTTTGCAAAGTTTTTTGCCGCCCAATTTTTTTTTTTTACATTCAGCTTTCAGCTAACTCATTGGTTACTAAGGACATGGCGGCCGGCTTCCTGGCCCCCTTCTTAGCAACCAGCTATATACAGTGTGTTTTACAGTGCGTTTAAAGAGAAGAAAAAACCAAAAAATGCAAAATGCATGAAAACTGCATGCAAAAAATGCATAAAATACGCTGGTTTAAAAAAGCAAAATGCACTGAAAAACGTGCCTGAAAAACGCATCAAGCGCAGCCGCATAGATGTGAACCTAGACTGAATAACACTCTGTAAATGTCTGGGAACTAGTTAGACCAGCTGCTAGAGTTTTGAGAGGAATGTTTTCCCATTTTTGCCTGATATAGGATCCTAACTGCTCAAACTGATACTAAAGGAAAAAAAAACAATTTTTTAAATAATAACAAACATGTTATACTTACCTGCTCCATACGATTTTGCACAGAGCAGCCTCAATCCTTCTCTTCCTGGGCCCCCCACCAGTGCTCTGGGCGAGAGAGCCGGGAGAGCAGCTGCTCTCGTGCACATTGCTGGATCGGAATCGGATTCAGGTAAGTATTAGAAGGGGTGGGGGAGCTGCAAACAGAAGGTTTTTGACCAATCTCTAGCCCTGTAGTCTTCTAGCAAGCAGTAGCAATGTCAAACAGGCAATGTGCTACTAGGAAATTTGATGAATAGAGTGAAGGGTGGAGCATATTTTAAAAGTTATCTTTCAAAGAAGATTACTGCCTATTTTGGAGTGGCTTACACTGGTAATTAGGGATGGTGCCGAACATCCCCCAGTTCAGATCGCACCAGAACATGCGAACAGGCAAAAAATTTGTGCGAACATGCAAGCCCTATTAAAGTCTATGGGACACGAATATGAAAAATCAAAAGTGCTCATTTTAAAGGCTTATATGAAAGTTATTGCGATAAAAAAGTGTATGGGGACCCGGGGTACTGCCCAGGAGAAATGTATCAATGCAAAAAAAGTATCTAAAACCACATTTTTTTCAGAAGCAGTGATTTTAATAATGCTTAAGTTAAACAATAAAAATTAAAATATAGATATGGAGGAATGGGATTATAACGGTGCTACTGACAAATGGTTCATAACGAGTTAAATAAAAATATAATTTCTTTATTAGTACAAAAGGGTAAGGAGAAAGGTAAACAATTGGTATTGAAATGATTTAAAAAAATAGTAGAGCATATAAATGATACATATATTGGGTTGTTGGTAACCCACAAAGGAAAAGAAAAGGTGGTCACAGGTGGGGGTTAAATCCCAACATGTTTCGCCAGTGTTGGCTTCCTCAGGGGATAGTGTGGGACCACCACAATGATCCAGCTCTCAATCAATCCAGAGCCAGGAGATGGAAAGTTTGGGGGTTGCCTCCCCAGAGAAGAGGAGGACAAAGATGGATATTAAAAACTAGCCCCAGCCTCAAATGGTACAAGGGAGATCATGTGTGGTCGCAGGAGATAAATAAAGACCCAGTATGCTCAAAATCGAAAAACAGATGGGTTCAGGGGCGCCAGTATGCTGATATAGACATAGAGATGAGACCAAAAATTGTCCCAAACCTTAAGCGCACAGCTTAATAGCCACTGCACACGAAAAAGGAAAGGTAAGGTCGCCCCTAATCTCCAGCCCTGGATTGATTGAGTGCTGGATCATTGTGGTGCTCCCACACTATCCCCTGAGGAAGCCTTCACTGGTGAAACATGTTGGGATTTAACCTCCATCTGTGAACACCTTTTCTTTTCCTTTGTGGGTTACCAGCAACCCAATATATGTATCATGTATATGCTCTACTATTGATTTTAATCATTTCAATACCCCTTGTTTACCTTTCTCCTTACCCTTTTGTACTAATAAAGAAATTATATTTTTATTTAACTTGTTATGAACCATTTGTCAGTGCACCATTACAATCCCATTCCACCATATCTATAATTTTGCTAAGCGGGATGAAGTGCATGATATTATAGAGCTACTCAGATTATACTCTATAATCTAAATAAAAATGAAATATTCCTTTAAATATCGTGCCGGGGGTTCCCCTTAGTCTGCCTGTAAAGTGGCACATCTGCGTGATGTGTTTTACAGTGCCGCAGTAAAATGACATTTCTAAAGGAAAACATTTATTTTAAAATTGCTCGCGGCTGTAATAATGTATTGCTGGCTCATGGCAATATAGATTAAAAAAAAATCAAGGAGAAAAACAGCATATCCCCCCCCCAGTCCATACCAGGCCCTTCGGGTCTGATATGGATTTTAAGGGGAACTCCACGTCAATATTAAAAAAAAAAAACACAGTGTAGGGTCCCCCCTAAAATGCATACCAGACCCTTATCCGAGCAAGCAGTTTGGCAGGCCAGAATGGGGGGGGGATGAGCGCGCACCCCCTCCCCCTCCTGAACCATACCAGGCCACTTGCCCGCAACATGGGGAAGGTGCTTTGGGTTCTGCCCCCGAAGCACCTTCTCCCCATATTGATGGGGATAAGGGCCTCGTCCCCATAAACCTTGGCCCAGTGGTTGTGGGGGTCTGCGAGCAGGGGGCTTATCGGAATCTGGAAGCCCCCTTTAACAAGGGGGCCCCCAGATCCCGCCCCCCCCCATGTGAATGGGTATCAGGTACATTGTATCCCTAGTCATTTACCAAAAAAAAAAGTGTCATAAAGTAAAAACCACAAAAGACAGTTTTTGACAATTCCTTTCTTAAAAGAAAGAAAGAAAAAAAAAAAGTGTCCCGCGATGTACATCCATCGTCAATTGCCGCACGTCGGACCAAAAAAATAGAAAAAAAAAAACGAAGAAACTCCGCCTCCATGGGAGTCCTCCCGACGACTGCTGTCTTTTCACTGTGACAGCTGTTATATAGGCAAGGGTGGGGCCACCCGCTGACATAACTGGATCACCCTGCCCTCCTCTGATGGCACATGGTGGTTACATCGCCCTTGCCTATATAACAGCTGTCACAGCCAAGAGACAGTAGTCTGTGGGACTCCTCCCATCGAGTCTGAGCTTTTTTTAAAGTTTTCTATTTTTTGGGTCCGTCGGGAGGCGTGATTGAAGATGGATGGACATTGCGGGACACTTTTTTTTCTTTTTTAATAAAGGAATTGTCAAAAACTGTCTTTTGTGGTTTTTACTTTTTGCCACTTTTTTTTGTTAAATGGGTAGGAGTAGAATGTACCCGATACCCATATACATGGGGGGGGGATCTGGGATCCCCCCGCCTGCAGACTCCCACAACCACCGGGCCAGGGACCCCAAAGCACCCTTCCCATGTTGAGGGCAAGCGGCCTGGTATGGTTGAGGGGGGGCTTGCCCCCCCTTTCATGGCCTGCCATGCTGCTTGCTTGGATAAGGGTATGGTATGGATTTTGGGGGGGGGGCTACTCTGTTTTTTTTTTAATTTTGACGTGGAGGTCCCCTTAAAATCTATAAGAGACCCAAAAGGCCTGGTATGGACTGGGGTGGGGGGCAACCCATGCCATTTTTTTAATTAATTCTTTTAAAGGGTTCCACTTAGCCACTTCTATACACTGTATTATATACTGTACACTGACTGCACTGTATATATATTCTACACTGACTGCACTGTATTTATATACAGTTGTGCTCATAAGTTTACATACCCTGGCAGAATTTATGATTTCTTGGCCATTTTTTCAGAGAAAATAATTGATAACACAAAAACATTTTTTTACTCATGGTTGTTACTGACACATAATCACACACATAGGTTGGACTTGATGGACTTGTGTCTTTTTTCAACCCCACCTACTATGTAACTATGTAACTATGTTAGTGTTTGGCTGAAGCCATTTATTATCAATCAACTGTGTTTACTCTTTGAGTGAAAGAAAAGTCTTTGTGTTATCATTCATAGTCTCTGAAAATGACCAAGAAATCATAAATTCTGCCAGGATATGTAAACTTATGAGCACAACTATATATATACACACACTAGGACTACCTGCACTGTGTGTGTGTGTGTGTGTGTGTATATATATATATATATATATATATACACACACATATATATAATATTCTATATGTGTATGTGTATATATATATATATATATATATATATATATATATATATATAATATATATATATAATATTCTACACTGTATATACCATATCTATCAGTGTATACCACATACTTTTTTCCCCTGAAAATAGAGGGTAAACAGTGCCTGCGTGTTTAATACGCCGATATTTGTTTTTTTACCAATGGGGGGGTAGGGATTGGGCAGTCCCGGGTCACCCAGTCCCGGGTGCCACACATTGGGGGGGTGTCAGGCCTGCCGCTAGGGTTGCCACCTGTCCGGGATTCACCCAGACAGTTTGGGTTTAGAATCATGCGTCCGGGTTTCAGACTGCCTGAAACCCGGACACATTATTCAGACTGGACTATGGCTTCCCAGCAGGGTTGCTGGCTGCAGTTGTCTAAGCTGAGAGTGCCTGTTACACTCTCTTTTATGCTGCGCAAAGCCAGCACTAACAACCCCCCCCCCCCCCAAATACACACACAGAGGGGAGAGGAGAGAAGGCTCGATCTGCTCCTCTTCCTCCCACCCCTCTGTGTCTGCCCATACTCCAATCCCTAGGGCTGTGCCTCAGAAAAGGAAAGTGTGGGCTGTAAATTTGAATTCCAGCAGCCTCAGATACATCTGGATGAGAGGTGCTGACTGCCAAGGGGTGAGAGCTCACCATCCATCCCTGTCTGTGATTGAAGTCTCCCCCCTTCTCTCTCCTGCCTCTGAGTGAGTACACTAAGGTAAATCAGGGTTCTCAGAGCACCCCTTATATTACAGTCCCCCTTTACACCAGAGGCCACAGTGTCCCCCTTACATCAGAGTCCTCTCCGTACATCAGAGTTCTCAGTGTTCCCCCTTAAATTAGGGTTCCCAGAGCATCCATTATGTTAGAGTCCCCAGAGTTCTCCCTTACATCAGAGTCTGCAGAGCCCCCCCTTACAGTGAATGGGAACTCTGCGAGTTCAGATGTAAAAGGGGACCTCTAAGGACTCTGGTGTAAAGGGGGACTCTTGTTATTAACTTCATACAGTGGGGACAGAAAGTATTCAGACCCCCTTAAATTTTTCACTCTTTGTTATATTGCAGCCATTTGCCAAAATCATTTAAGTTCATTTTTTCTCCTCATTAATGTACACACAGCACCCCATATTGACAGAAAAACACAGAATTGTTGACATTTTTGCAGATTTATTAAAAAAGAAAAACTGAAAGATTACATGGTCCTAAGAATTCAGACCCTTTGCTCAGTATTTAGTAGAAGCACCCTTTTAATCTAATACAGCAATGAGTCTTTTTTAGGAAAGATGCAACAAGTTTTTCACACCTGGATTTGGGGATCCTCTGCCATTCCTCCTTGCAGATCCTCTCCAGTTCTGCCAGGTTGGATGGTAAACGTTGGTGGACAGCCATTTTTAGGTCTCTCCAGAGATGCTTAATTGGGTTTAAGCCAGGGCTCTGGCAGGGCCATTCAAGAACAGTCACTGAGTTGTTGTGAAGCCACTCCTTCGTTATTTTAGCTGTGTGCTTAGGGTCATTGTCTTGTTGGAAGGTAAACCTTCGGCCCAGTCTGAGGGCTTTCCCTCGATTGCAACCAGTCGTCCTGTCCCTGCAGCTGAAAAACACCCCCACAGCATGATGCTACCACCACCATGCTTCACTGTTGGGACTGTATTGGACAGTTGATGAGCAGTGCCTGGTTTTCTCCATATATACCGCTTAGAATTAAGGCCAAAAAGTTCTATCTTGGTCTCATCAAACCAAAGAATCTTATTTCTCGCCATCTTGGAGTCCTTCAGGTGTTTTTTAGCAAACTCCATGCGGGCTTTCATGTGTCTTGCACTGAGGAGAGGCTTCTGTCGGGCCACTCTGCCATAAAGCCCCGACTGGTGGAGGACTGCAGTGATGGTTGACTTTCTACAACTTTCTCCCATCTCCCGACTGCATCTCTGGAGCTCAGCCACAGTGATCTTTGGGTTCTTCTTTACCTATCTCACCAAGGCTCTTCTCCCCCGATAGCTCAGTTTGGCTGGACGGCCAGCTCTAGGAAGGGTTCTGGTTATCCCAAACGTCTTCCATTTAAGGATTATGAAGGCCACTGTGCTCTTAGGAACCTTAAGTGCAGCAGAAATGTTTTTGTAACCTTGGCCAGATCTGTGCCTTGCCACAATTCTGTCTCTGAGCTCTTCAAGCTGTGTGAGCTGTAAGGTCTTATATAGACAGGTGTGTGGCTTTCCTAATTAAGTCCAATCAGTATAATCAAACACAGCTGGACTCAAATGAAGGTGTAGAACCATCTCAAGGATGACCAGAAGAAATGGGCAGCACCTGAGTTAAATATATGAGTGTCACAGCAAAGGGTCTGAATACCTAGGACCATGTGATATTTCAGTTTTTCTTTTTTAATAAATCTGCAAAAATGTCAACAATTCTGTGTTTTTATGTCAATATGGGGTGCAGTGTGCATATTAACGAGGAAAAAAAATGAACTTAAATGATTTAAGCAAATGGCTGCAATATAATAAAAAGAGTGAAAAATTTAAGGGGGTCTGAATACTTTCCGTCCCCACTGTATGATTGGAAATGTTATTTAATGGCAAAATATATGTATAGTTTATACAACAACAAAAAATTGCTGTGCGCTGCTAAAGTGTTCGGGTTTGACTTGAAGAAAAGGTGGCAATCCTACCTGCCGCCCCACCTCCTGGCCCTGGGACAGCACTGCCAGCATAGTCTAAAGTTAAGAAAAAAATCACTTGCCAGCCCCTTCTCATACACTACTTCTCCTGTGTCACTGAGTCATTGTAAATGGAAGCTTCTAAATACCTCATTGGCGCCGAGCAAAGTTCTCCGTTCTCCTCCTCCCCCTCCTCCTCTGAATGTGTAGCTTTAGATTGGAGGAGGAGAGCAGTCATGTGACTGTCCATGAAAATCAGAGGAGAGCAGTCACGTGGCCAGGTCCATGAAAGAACAGCTCTAGTGAGGTATTTAGAGG